>NC_057794.1:69347816-69525478 GCF_018294505.1 Triticum aestivum | reverse complement strand
CGTTGATCCCGCCGCCCGAGGTTCGCCGCGCCTCGAAATCCGTGCCATCGTTTTTTTTAAAGTAGATCGCTTTTCCGTCGGTTTTTTTAGTTTCGGTTTTTTTAAATAGATCGGTTTTCCTGGTTTATTTAAATAGCGAGAGTTCGTCCGTTCGTTCGTTCTAACGAACGTTCGTTGTTTTTCTTTTTCTCGGATTAAATCCGCGATTTTTCTGATCACGATTCCTGATCCGATTTTCGATTTAGTATAACTTTTCGCTCGTTTATCGGAATCAGGCGATTCAAGCGCCTAGAGTTTTGTCTCGAAACCCTCTATCCTTTTAACCAACTTAAACAAGATTTTGCTTCTGTAAAATTTGCCTTAGATCCAGATTAGTAAAACGAAATTGTTTTCTTTCGCCGTTTGACTTTCGTTGCTTCGTTTGATTTGATTCTTTTTGCCAACCGGAGTTCATAAGTTGAACCTTCTGGTTAGATCTCTTATTTGAGTTTTACCTTTGCATTAGATGAGTACTTATTGTATGCTTGTTTGTTAGTCTGCGATAGAATACCCGGAGTGCGCCGCTTGTTACTTCGAATCTCTAGGTTTCACGGATCATCAGCAAGGCAAGTAACACTTTGATCATACCTTTCCTACTACCCAGTTTTATTGCATTAGATCAATCCTCACACATTGCATGATTAGGATCTAATTAAATTGTGGGATGGGAAGTAGTCGAGGTAGTACCTATTACATGTTTATTATCAAACCTTTGGGAGTTACTTCTACGTTTGCTTATTATGCCATGCTATGCTAGTAGATGTGGATTGGGTGAGTGATATCCATGACAGATGTGAGTTTTATTAATTAATGGTTTATCTAAGGTCACAACTTAAACACACATCTGGGTGGATTGAGGCACCTGGGTATTTCAGGACTTGCCTGTTTTCTTTTGGACCGCCACCCAGGCTCAAAGGGATCATGAGACTATTCATACTAGAAACTTCCGTGTGCAGCCACAAGCTATTATGGGCTCTAGCATAGTTGACTAAGTCATGCGAACTCTTATAGTGGTAGACTAGCAGATGTAGGGGATGTAGGTGGTACAGTCTACCCGATCGTAAGGTGCTAGCGCTTCCGAAAGACTATGTCTCGGTCCTCCGTCTTCTCAAACACCATGTAGTGCAAGAAACCAAACGGAGGCGATCGAGTCTTGTGGGGAAAAGTGCGCAAACCTCTGCAGTGTGTAATAAACTAATCATGGTTACCCGTGTCCCCGGTTATGGACATCTTGAGTATCTAGTACATGGATTATCATGTGAATCTCAACATGTTACTCTAAATTAATTTTGTTGGGTTATGTTTAATGATGATGCTTAATTGGGATTGAGAATGCTGTCAACCATTCTCAATGTTTAACAACTACCATGATAGTTAAATAAATTTATTCCTTTGAAGTAGGGAAAAATTGGCTTTACGCAAAACTGTAACCATAGAGCTTTCCACCAGCCAAATATGCATATAGTATAGTTGTTTCATTCCATTATTCTCTATGTGTTACCTTGCCAGCATATTCCATGTGCTGACCCGTTTTCGGGCTGCAACGTTAATGTTGCAGACTTTTCAGATGACGATTAAGGAGTTTTAGGTCGTGGTTCTATACTCAGTGATGCCGTTGGAGTTGATGGACTCACTTATGTTCCAAGCCTTCCGTTGTTATCGTTATTAGATGGCCTTAAGCCATATTTATTGTAATAAGTTCTCTATTGAGACACTCGATGTAATAAGTGTGTGATTGCTACTCTGCTATAAATCCTCCGAGTACTGTGTGGTGTCAGCATTACTGATCCAGGGATGACACCGGAGCACAGAGATCAGATTGTTTGAGGTCTGGTCGCTACAGAGATGGTATTAGAGCACACACTGACTATAGGACACGACCACTAAGCTAAAGACCTAGATCACTATCCATTCTCTTCTCTTATGACTTCTCATCTTTTCTAGTCTTTTAGGATGGCGGATGCAAGGAACAAGTTCACGCAACCGGATGAAGATACACCCTTTGGACGTCACTTGAAGGAAGTCACTAGATACCTGAATATAGGAGTACCAAGCTTCACCGGAACCTACAACGCCACTTTACCTGAAGAAGAGCACTGGATGATTCAAGTTCAAGTTCCAGGAAGGACGTTCATGCCAGTCACTAAGCCCATAGAGTTTTCTTTTGATGCACCAACTTGGAGTCTAGGAAAGAGCATGGCAGCTCACATCACCATGGGACGCATTGGAGAAGTCTACCGCAATGATCTCAAGGATACTATCTACCAGATTTGTGGGCGCCGAGATGAGCACTGGGAGATGATCAGCACCAGGAAGGATAGATCAATCGCAACTTTTATCCAGGAGTTAAACCAGCACATTCGACGACAGGAGAACCAGATGTGTGCCGACATGATAGATCTGAAGAAGGCTAAGACAAAAATCAAGGAACTGGTGGAAGAACTCAAGGCTACACGTGAAGATTATGAAGAGGAAATTGAAGTATTGGTGGACAAGAATGCCGACTTAACAATGAAGATCGGAATATTTATGGGAGGCCCTACGCTAGTAGATGAAGACGAAGAACCCAAGGAGATTAGCCCGGAAGACTACATCATCATCGACGACACCGACTCGGATCTAGATAGTAGCGATGATGACTATGTTGATGAAGCTGGAGCAGACATCATGGAGTCTGCAACCGAAGAATATTTCTAGTAGACCACCTCATCAGTAGTAGTAGTCCACCATGTAAATATAGTAGTCCGAGCACTTTTGTGATAGTTAGATCGATTGTATGCCCTTGTTTGATTGATTGATGTGAATTGTTTGCTTTTGCCTCATGTGTATATGGGTAGTGTTTTCTCTTTAGACCCCCTCTATTCTTATATCTCATCTTTTCTAAACCCTCAGATGCGTCCAAGACGTGACCCCGGATTTGCCTTTCCACCGGAGCTCACCCAGTTAATCCAGCAGCAGAACACATTGATGCAGTTGCTAGTCCAGAATCAGAATCAGGGGAACAACAACAACAACCCACCGCCACCACCACCACCCGTTGACCACTTAGCCCGTTTTCTTAGGCTGAATCCGCCGGTGTTTTCCAGTAGCACCGAGCCGATTGTAACAGATGATTGGCTCCGCAAGATAGCTAGGGAGTTGACCACAGCAGGATGCACAGATGGGGAGAAGGTGAAGTTTGCCGCACATCAGCTAGAAGGACCCGTAGCATCATGGTGGGAGAATTTCACAGCCACTTTCCCAGTTGACACTGTCACATGGGACCAGTTTTAGCAGGCTTTTCGTACTACACATGTTTCAGCAGGAGCTATGGCCATGAGGAAGCGTGAGTTTCGCAACTTGCGCCATGGAGGACGGACAGTTGGCCAGTACGTGGAGGAATTTAGTAAGTTAGCACGTTATGCACTAGATGACGTCGCTATGGATGCAGCTAAGCAGGAGAAGTTTCTGGAAGGACTGAATGATGAGTTGAGCATGCAGTTGATGGTAGCCACCTTCAACAACTACCAGGAGTTGGTAGATCATGCTCTTATGATTGAAGGGAAGCATCAGCAAATTGAGAATCGCAAGAGGAAGTATGGACATGGAAAGTACAATTCAGGAGCTCAGCAGAAGCCACGTTTTACCCCTAGACCGGGAGGACATTTTTAGCATACCCATAGAGGAGGTAGCTCGCACAATCAAAATGGCACCAAGAATGGAAATGGCAATGGAGGAAGTAACGGCCAGAACCGCACGAACCCATCAACCCCAGCCAAGAAGGACCTGAGCCAAGTCACTTGTTTTAAGTGTCAGAAGACCGGACATTATGCCAATGAATGTCCTGAAGGCCAAAATGGCAATGGAAGTTCTGGAAAGAAGCCGAACCCTTTCAACAGGGGACAGGTGAACCACGTTAGCGTGGAGGAGGTTGAAGCCCAGCCCGATGCAGTAATAGGTAAGTTTTTGGTTAAGTCATTTACTGCACTCGTTTTTTTGATACTCGTTCTTTTTGGTTAAGTCATTTACTGCACTCGTTCTTTTTGATATTGGTGCACACACATGACGGGCGGTCAAGCTAGTGTTGTTTGCGATTACTGGTCGTGACTCTTACGTTGTCATTGGACAAAGAATTTCATTTTCCTTAACACTCGGTAAGGAAAATGATTGTTCAACTTGAATTATGTTTTGGACTGATTGTTCAAGTTCTTTCGTATAGAAGATTCAGAAAGTTTTGTTCCTGAAAATGCACTTATTTGGAGTATGCCAATATATATGTATTTCTGAATTTCGCTCTTGAATAACAGTTCAACATGTATTACGCCATCAATTCATAATGGAAAGGCAGCAAAACAGTTTGATACTTGTGTGTTAAAAATGTAACAGTATAGAGAAACTTTCGTAGTGGTTCGATGGAATAAATCGCATCAGTACTGACTTGGATCCGTTCTTGCCTATATTGCATTGAAAAATCAATTTTTTTGCCTTCGTTAAGGCTTGAGAAGCATGTATCTCATTTATAATACACTTTGGCATTTGGTCGATGATATTTATTGCATCCTTCACCACTGATCTTGAGGAGATTCATTTGTGCATTTCTATATTCATTGTGTAAATCTGTTGATTTTTAATGTTTTAGGGATTTCGGGAGAGTGGAGACCTGGAAGAGCACTTTCAGGCGTTATTGGCCATGACAATAAATGACCAAGAAGAGCACTTTCAATAGTCAAGGAAGACAACAACAACGAAAAAATGCAACGATGCATCATGCTGACATTGATGAAAAGTTATGATTTTGTGCTCCTGTTTGTTATTATGTCAATGAGAAACCAATACTTCTTTTCTTCAGGTTTCGTGTTTTAATTGGTGAGGGATAAACAAATTTTTCTATTCAAGTGGAAGCTCCCAGTATATGATGGATGTAGGAGTTATTTTTACATTCACTGTTCGGTGCTTCTATTTATGTAATGTTTTATGTTTTCAAGTGCTTGATGAAAATTTATGTTCCTAGTTGTTCATGTATTATTGCCTGAGGAGTTCATGTGTTACTGGCCAGTAAGTAAACCTATTAATCACTCTCTCAAGTGTGATGAAAAAAATGGGCAGTAAATTGATGAAAAAATATCATCGAGTTCAAAACACGCCGAGACATGCGATAACCACCCCAGTTCGGGCGTAGTAAGTACCTCAGTACGAGTTAAAAACGGTGGTCCGTTCGGAATAAAAGAAATGGCAGAAATTCAAATTGTAAAGTTTAAGCAAAAAAAGAAACCCCATGAAAATCCTGCTTAGTAAGTACCTCAGTACAAGTCGTAAAATGAGAGAAGTTCAGAACAACGTTGTCAAAAAAATGTTGAGTTAAAAAAGGAAACAAAACAAACACATTTTCTTTTTGAATAAAATATCATTCAGTTCGATGATACAAACCATACAAGTACAGGGGCGATGATACAGTAAACTGTTGAAAACTTACGAGAAAAATATTACCAAAAAAACAGAGCAAAGTCTAGTTAGTGAAAACACCCTTAGTACAAACCCATGCAAGCATCAGTATAAGTACCCTTTTTCAGAACCATTCAAAATTACTCTACAAAAAATATCTCAGTACAAACATACATATATATCAGTACAACTACTCTGTTTTTCACACGAGAAAACAGCAGGATCCGTCATGCCGTATTCAAAATTACTCTTAAACGGTTGCGAAGTAGAGAAAACGTTCAACATGACCAAGTTTCGCATTTTCGATAGCTATCCAACGGTATATTATTTGCCATATTTCGACAAACTTTTTAAAAAAATCGTGTTCAAAATCAAATTTGACCGTATTCAAATTCGTTTTTAAAACGTAAGGAATTAGAAAAACATTTCTATACGAAAAAGTCGCGCATTTTACATAACTTTCGTACGCCGTATCATTTGCGTCAATCCGACAAACCGTTTGCAAAAAATCAAGAAAATACGTTTCGCCCAGAATTTCACGTTTTGCAAATTACTTTTAAATCATATAGAATTAGAAAAAACAATACATATATGGAAGATGGGGATTTTCACCAGCTTTCCAACGCCATCTTATTTTCTCAATTCTGACAAACCGTTTGAAAATTGAGTCCAAAATACGATTCACGTTTTCGGTTTTGAAAAAAATAGTTTTTTCAAAACTGCTCTTGAACCATAATGATTTGCAAAAACGTTCAATATACTTGAAATATGGTTGTCAAGAGCTTTCCAACGATATATTACACGCCACGTTCCGACAAAAAAATTACAAAAAGTTTTTGAACTAAAGAAAACGATATGTTAAACACAACTAAAAGGATGAGTTCAACCGCTTCGAAAACATCAGTACAACCACCCGAAACCGTCAGTTCAAAAAGGGTAACAGAATAGCCCAGATATATATATATATATATATATATATATATATATATATAGTGTTACTATTCATCACCCAGGGTGCAGAATAAGTTATTCTTCACCTAAGGTAATCTTACGATCATTTCATAATTAAATTACTTTTGTAATTTAAATAGTTACATTTTTATTGATTCACTACGTAAAATTTGGCATAAGAAAATAAAAATATAGGCCATAAGACAAGAAAATTTACAGTTTATGTGTATTTTACATTATGTTTTTACGTTTGTAATTTTACTTAACATAAAATATTTTTTACAACGATTATATATTTTCTTACGGTCTCTTTTTACGTCGGAAATAAGACAAAACTTACGAAACATAAAATTACGAGGCATTGATGGTAAAATAGAGGGGGCTGAAGAATAACTATTCCTCACCCAGGGTGACGAATAGCGCGACCCTATATATATATATTATATATATATATATATATATATTATATATATATATATTATATATATATATAAGATGCGGTTGCAAAATGATAGGATCATCATGGATGTGCCAGGGGCCACGGCCGAAGTGACGACCCTGAAGCAAGCGCTGTCCGAGGCTGAAAACAAAGCGGCTAAGGAGCGCACCGAGCGGGAAAAACAAGAGGCACGGGTGGGCGAGGTGTAGCAAGAGCTCCAGGCTCTCGTAAAGAAGCACGCGGCTTTGGAGCTTGACTCGAAAATGCAAGAGTCCAAGCTTGCCGCGGCCCTCGAGAGCACAAAGCATGCCAAGGCTGAAGCCCAAAAGGCCCTCCAGAAAATTGAGGCGATGAGGAAGATAGCGGCGGGTAAGGCCTTCAATATGCAAAGCAAGCATGTGAAAGTAAATTACTTGTTACTTACCCAAGTCCGGAGCTCTCCATGAGCATTCGCAGATTTGCCCCGCAGTGTGTCGGATGCCGTGAAGTATTACCAGGTCGAGGAGGGAAGCTCGACGGAGAAGTTGTTCTGGTCTCAGTATACTGGGACCGAACACCCGATGCCTGTGAGCGACCAGCTGAAGCAACTGGTCGAGCTGCACAAGGCGGCCGAACAGGCCATGAGGGGCCTTATAGTCCGGATGTGGCTTGGTGACTCCCTTCCCAACAACTACTTCGGCCTGGTGGGGCAGCTTGTGGATGCCTGCCCACGGCTGGAGGTCATAAAGCGGTCCATCTGCATCGAAGGTGCACGCCGGGCTTTTGCCTGTGCAAAGGTGCACTGGGCCAAGATGGACGCCGAGAAGCTGGTGAAGGAGGGGCCGCCGCAGGGCAAGGAGCATCGCCACCCTGAAATGTATTATGAGGGTGTCCTGAAGGGTGCCCGTCTTGTGGCGGACGAGTGTGCGAAGGATGTAATTTTTGAATGAACTTGCTCGTGTGATCCTGTATTATGAAAACTTGTTCATATGCGCTATGCAACACTTGTTTGAATTTAAAATATTACCTTCTGTGCGGTTGTTTATTAAATCTGAGAGATGGTTAGTCGTCGGCTTCTGCCCCCATGCCACGAGTGCTGGGGTGTTCGGGATAAATCTGAGCACTCTTGTTCCCATTGTTGGGTCCTTCGAGGGAGGTGCTCAGCACAATGAACAAGGCAATCAGACTATAATGCTTTATCACTCTCACTTAGCCATAGAAGTCTACAATTTTAAATTTTGGCAAAGCCCCTAGTATTCGGAAGGCCGAATTCGGGGCGCTATACACGCCTTAAGCCGGACAAAGCCGACTCCTCGCTCTAAGCGGCATAAGTATTTAGGGACTCGAGAGCTCTCGAACAGCGACTAGCTCTCGCCTTATCATGATAGTCAGTTTTAGCTTTCTCTACTGAGGTGCTTGCCCAGATGAACCGGGGCACAATCGCAGTAGTTCTCCCAGTGCTACCTTAGCCGATATAGCGGAACGTAAGGTACCAAAACATGGGAGCCGGGAAAACCCAACTATTGACCCAAGACATGATTCGGAGCTGATGCATATAATGCTATAAGTTCGGGGTGCCGCACTGTCGAAAGTGTTCAGACTTCTCACGCCGTATTATGGGGTACGCTTAAGCCCCTAGCGTATTGGCCGTACCAGAGTGTACTGGTGGTGAATGTCATGAATGAACATATATATATAAAAGAATAGAGAATGCGGTAATAGTCTAGTGCTATGCATTGTTTATTCAAAAAGGTGCGTCGAAGCAGAATGATACAAGTAGTGCGATAAGCAAAAAGTAGGACTATTTGACATGTCCCCTCCAAGGGCAAGCTGAGGAATGGTATTTAAAGCAGGTATTTTACTTGTTATCAGAGACCACCTAGGAATTCCATGATGCGATGTAGCTTTCTGCCTCCTTGGTTGTTGTATCGTGTGTCCGACAATCGTACTGTCGGACGGGGTTTCCAGAGAGTAAAGTCCTGAAAGAGAAAAAATAATAAGGCGGGAAGCCCCTAGTGCAGTTGAGCCGCGTTTTGGGGCGTGCCGTAGTCGTGCCCCCACCTATACCCATGGTATTTTCAATGCATAATTATGTACGTGTGGCACATATTTCGTTGTTTGGCAGGGACTGGGGTGGGGGCCGCATTGCTATGTGAGCTCGAAGCATGCCAGGCGGCCTTGTTGCAGATTACTCCGGGCGCGCTTGATGGTGTCCGGGTGTTTAATCACCGAACTGGTGGATTGCCTGAAGAGGCTGCTTTGTGCTTCTGCTGCGAGGGCCGCAGTGTGCTCCTCCGTGCGGAGAGAGCGGTCTCTGTTTCCATTGACTGTGAAGACCCCCCGAGGTCCTGGCATCTTGAGCTTGAGGTATGCATAATGCGGTACCGCATTGAATCTCGCAAATGCGGTTCGCCCGAGCAGTGCATGATAGCCACTGCGGAATGAGACTATATCAAAGATTAACTCCTCGCTTCGGAAGTTATCCAGGGATCCGAAGACCACTTCCAGTGTGACTGAGCCTGTGCAATGGACCTCTACACCTGGTATGACGCCTTTGAAGGTCGTTCTTGTGGGTTTGATCCTTGAGGGGTCTATACCCATTTTGCGCACTGTGTCCTGATAAAGCAGGTTCAGGATGCTGCCGCCGTCCATAAGGACTCAAGTGAGGTGAAATCCGTCGATGATTGGGTCTAGGACTAGTGCGGCGAATCCGCCATGATGGATACTAGTGGATGGTCCATGCGATCGAAGGTGATCAGACAGGAGGACCATGGGTTGAACTTTGGGGCGACTGGCTCCAACGCATATACGTCCCTTAACGCACGCATCCGCCCCCTCTTGGGGATGTGGGTTGCGTATATCATGTTCACCGTCTGCACTTGTGGGGGGAACCTCTTCTATCCTCTGGTGTTCAGCGGCCGGGGCTCCTCCTCGTCATCGCTATGTGACCCCTTATCATTGTTTTTGGCATTTAACTTGCCGGCGTGCTTGAACACCCAACATTCCCTGTTGGTGTGGTTGGCTGGCTTGTCGGGGGTGCCGTGTATTTGACACGAGCGATCGAGTATACGGTCCAAACTGGACGGGCCCGGGGTGCTTCTTTTGAATGGCTTTTTCCGCTGACCGGGTTTAGAGCCTCTGAATCCGGCATTGACTGTCGTATCCTCGGTATTGTCATTGTTGATGTCGCGCTTGTGTTTGTTGCGATGTGACCTGCCATTGCCATCCTTGGTATCTGAAGTACCATGGTTCTTTGATATATTATTGTTGCGAGCCAGCCAGCTGTCCTCTCCCGTGCAAAAGCGGGCCATGAGTGTCGAGAGGGCTGCCATAGATTTCGGCTTTTCCTGGCCAAGGTGCCGGGCGAGCCACTCGTCGCGGTTGTTGTGCTTAAAAGCTGCTAGGGCCTCTGCATCCGAACAGTCGACGATTTGATTTTTCTTTGTCAAGAACTGTGTCCAGAATTGCCTGGCCGATTCCTCTGGCTGCTGAATTATGTGGCTCAAGTCATCGGCATCTGGTGGTCGCACATAAGTGCCCTGGAAGTTGTCGAGGAATGCGGCTTCCAGATCTTCCCAACAGCCAATGGATTCTGCTGGCAGGCTGTTGAGCCAATGTCGAGCTAGTCCTTTGTGCTTGAGTGGGAGGTATTTGATGGCATGTAGATCGTCACCGCGGGCCATGTGGATGTGCAGGAGGAAGTCCCCGATCCATACCGCAGGATCTGTTGTGCCATCATATGATTCGATATTTACGGGCTTGAAACCCTCTGGGATTTGGTGATCCATTACTTCGTCTGTGAAGCATAGGGGGTGCGGCCCCTCTGTACTGGGCTATGTCGCGACGCAGCTCAAATGAGTCTTGTTCGCTGTGTTCGGCCCGGCCGGATTTACTTTTACTGTATCCGGCGTGACGGTTATCGTCTCGCGTAGTGGCGTGCCCTCGTGATCCGTAGATCGATCTTGCATGTTTTGCTTTGTCCTCCAATATGTCTCGCAGGTCTAGCGTGTTTCCCCGTGCCTTGACATTTTTATTTGAGTGACGTCGGGGTGTGGGCTGAGCTTTTGGCTAAAATGCCTCTCCATCGCGGCCACGAGGTGGTCGATCAGCCGCGTCATACGCTGGAGATGTAGGTTTTAATGCTTCCTCCTCTAGTCGGGGTAGGAACCTACGCTTTGGGTAACTCTTGGAGGGGTGTTCGAGTTCATATTCCTCGGCCGCAAGGACTTCAGTCCATTTGTCAGCTAGCAAATCTTGATCAGCTTGAAGCTGTTGTTGCTTTTTCTTAAGGCTATTTGTCGTCTCTATAAGCCGGTGCTTGAAGCGCTCTTGCTCGACGGGATCCTCAGGTATGACAAATTCGTCATCGTCGAGGCTTGCCTCGTCTTCGGAGGGAGGCATGTAATTATCATCCTCCGCCTCTCCATTTGCCGCTCTCTCGGGAGGGCTAGCTTCTCCATCCTCCTGATCTAAATTTTGCTGGAGGGGATTGTTGTCATCTTCGGCACTGTCCGGAGTGCTATTATCTCCTGTGCCGGTATCACCACTTTTGCTTTGGCGATACTTAGAGCGGCGCAGCTAACGTTGGCGCTTGGGTTGCTTCTTGGAGGGGTCATCCTCCGCTGTCCCGTCGCCATTGCCTTCTTTGGGTGTGTCCACCATGTATATATCATATGATGAGGTGGTTGTCCAGTGCCCTGTGGGCAGTGGTTCCTGTTCGTCTCCCACATACTCGTCCATACCGTCGATGTCTTCGGAGTCGAAGTCGAGCGTGTCGGTCAAATCGTCGACAGTGGCTACTAAGTGGGTGGTGGGTGGGCGGCGAATTTCTTCGTCATCCGCATTCCAATCCTGCCGGTCATAGTTCGGCCAGGACTCTTATGACAAGGAGAGAGACCTTAATGAGTTCAGTATGTTGCCGAAGGGCGAGTGCTGAAAGATATCCACGGAGGTGAACTCCATGATCGGCGCCCAGTCGGATTTGATAGGCACGGGCACAGGCGGTTCGGAGTCCGTGGCCGGGGAAGAATCCGGCAGTTCGGCGTCACGACTCCCGTGAAGGGTAAGGTCGATACTCGGCTCGATTGTCGCTGAGAATGCGGCCTCTGTGGCGGGGTCTATCCACCCATCCATGGATGGTGCAATTGGCTTCGAATTAAGGGTCGGAGCGGTTGCCGGTGCGGTCTCCTGAACACTGTCCGATGGTAGAGCTAAATCATGCTCATCGTGATCGTGCGGCGCACTCGGCAGGGGCTCGAATCCGTCGAAGATCAAGTCTCCGCGGATGTCGACCGTGTAGTTTAAGCTTCCAAACCTGACCTGGTGGCCAGGGCGTAACTCTCGATCTGCTCCAGATGGACAAGCGAGTTGGCCTGCAGTGCGAAGCCGCCGAATACAAAGATCTATCTGGAGAGAAAAGTCTCACCCTAGACTGCATCGCTATTGATGATCGAAGGAGCCATCAAGCCTAATGATGACGACAGAGAGGAACTCTCAATGAAAGCACCAATGTCGGTGTCAAAACCGGCGGATCTCGGGTAGGGGGTCCCGAAATGTGCGTCTAAGGCGGATGGTAACAGGAGGCAGGGGACATGATGTTTACCCAGGTTCGGGCCCTCTTGATGGAGGTAAAACCCTACGTCCTGCTTGATTGTTCTTGATGATATGAGTAATACAAGAGTTGATCTACCACGAGATCGAAGAGGCTAAACCCTAGAATCTAGCCTATGGTATGATTGTTGTTGTCCTACGGACTAAAACCCTCCGGTTTATATAGACACCGGAGGGGGCTAGGGTTACACAGAGTTGGTTACAAGGAAGGAGTTCTACATATCCATATTGCCAAGCTTGCCTTCCACGCCAAGGAGAGTCCCATCCGGACACGGGACGAAGTCTTCAATCTTGTATCTTCACAGTCCAACAGTCCGGCCAAAGGATATAATCCGGCTGTCCGGATACCCCCTAATCCAGGACTCCCTCAATCATTCTCACGAAAGATATTAAAAAGATGAAGCATGTGAGGCAAACTCAATTCCATTTTTTGTAGTTTTCTTTTATAAACTAAACTAGTGCTAAAACAAGAAACAAAAAGATTCGATTGCAAGATCTAAAGATATACCTTCAAGCGCTAACCTCCCCGGCAACAACGCCAGAAAAGAGCTTGATGTCTACTACACAACCTTCTTCTTGTAGACGTTGTTGGGCCTCCAAGTGCAGAGGTTTGTAGGACAGTAGAAAATTTCCCTCAAGTGGATGACCTAAGGTTTATCAATCCGTGGGTGGCGTAGGATGAAGATGGTCTCTCTCAAGCAACCCTGCAACCAAATAACAAAGAGTCTCCTATGTCCCCAACACACCTAATACGATGGTAAATTGTATAGGTGCACTAGTTCGGCGAAGAGATGGTGATACAAGTGCAATATGGATGGTATATAAAGGTTTTTGTAATCTGAAAATATAAAAACAGCAAGGTAACTATTGATAAAAGTGAGCGTAAATGGTATTGCAATGCTAGGAAACAAGGCCTAGGGTTCATACTTTCACTAGTGCAAGTTCTCTCAACAATAATAATATAATTGGATCATATAACTATCCCTCAACATGCAACAAAGAGTCACTCCAAAGTCACTAATAGAGGAGAACAAACAAAGAGATTATTATAGGGTACGAAACCACCTCAAAGTTATCCTTTCTCATCGATCTATGCAAGAGTCCGTAGTAAAATAACACGAAGCTATTCTTTCCGTTCAATCTATCCTAGAGTTCGTACTAGAATAACACGTGAACACACAAATCAACCAAAACCCTAATGTCACTTAGATACTCCAATGTCACCTCAAGTATCCGTGGGTATGATTATACGATATGCATCACACAATCTCAGATTCATCTATTCAACCAACACAAAGAACTTCAAAGAGTGCCCCAAAGTTTTTACCGGAGAGTCAAGACGAAAACGTGTGCCAACCCCTATGCATAAGTTCACGAGGTCACGAAACTCGCAAGTTGATCACCAAAACATAAATCAAGTGGATCACATGATATCCCATTGTCACCACAGATAAGCATGTGCAAGACATACATCAAGTGTTCTCAAATCCTTAAAGACTCAATCCGATAAGATGACTTCAAAGGGAAAACTCAATTCAACACAACAGAGTAGAGGGGGAGAAACATCATAAGATCCAGCTATAATAGCAAAGCTCGCGATACATCAAGATCGTGCCACCTCAAGAACACGACAGAGAGATAGAGAGATCAAACACATAGCTACTGGTACATACCCTCAGCCCCGAGGGTGAACTACTCCCTCCTCGTCATGGAGAGCGCCGGGATGATGAAGATGGCCACCGGATAGGGATTCCCCCCTCCGGCAGGGTGCCGGAACGGGTCTAGATTGGTTTTCGGTGGCTACGGAGGCTTCTGGCGGCGGAACTCCCGATCTATTCTGCTCTCTGATGTTTTTAGGGTATATATATATATGCGAAAGAAGTCGGTCAGGGGAGACAAGGGGAAAACAAAAACTGGCACTGGGCTCTGGGTTAATATTTAGTCCCAAAAATAATATAAAAGTGCATAATAAAGCCCATAAGCATCCAAACCAGATAATATAATAGCATGGAACAATCAAAAATTATAGATACATTGGAGATGTATCTGCGCACTCGTCCACCGCAGCGCATCTGCCTCATCGATGACCTCGTACGCCGCACTGGAGCCGGTCCACCGTCGTTGTCGTACACGGAGCCTCTTCCCCGGCGCCGTCTTCCACGGTCTCGGATCTGCTTCCCGGAAGCCGATGCCAAGGGCAGAAGCACCACCGTCGTGGACAATGAACTGACTCCCGTTGTCGACCATGACTCACAGAGGCCGCCGCAACCATCGTTCTCCTCCTCGATTGGTAATGTGTGTATTGAATCACTTAGTAGTACATGTGCGGTTCCAATTTTGTTCATACCTACCCTTCAAATTTCCTGGGTGCTATTGTTCCCATAAAAGTAATTGGTTATAGCCTCCATTTTTCTTGCCATGTTGAGATTTTAAAACCACGAGTGCGAACATGCAGAGGAGCAATGAAGACCAAACACGGGATATTGGGGACATCTTCAAGGAGCGTGGCAAGTTAAAGAGGAGCTGCACCGAACCTGTAAAACGAGCTCTGGTAAGTAACACCCTTTCAATTACTTTCGTTTAGCCTCGTGTTCTTCGATGTGTATATGTTGTAGTTTCTATTTTTCTTAAGCCTCATGTTCTTTGATGTTTCATAAGAAGAGTCTTAATCGTCCTAATGCTTTCGTTTTTAGCTTGATGTAGGAAGTGGGTGTTATCACCTTGTAGTCTGTTTTTATTTTTTTCCTTTTGAATTCACTTCTCCGAGTTCTGTTTCTCTTGCTTCTACTAAATGGATCTGTGTTCCTCTGAGTGTTGATCTAAAAAAGAAGTAACTTCATGTCAGGATGCAGTTCCTACGAGGAAGTATGGTTAACCTCGAGATTATGTTTCCAGAATGAGGCTGGATTACACACAAGGTGCCAGTTCCCTAATGATGCTGGATTAGACACAAGGTGCAAATTCCTAGATGATGCTGGATTACACACAAGCCAGGTGAAGTCGTCAGCTGTTTGTGTCCTCATGGCTCTAGTAAAGGCTGAAACAAAGCGTGCAACAGCTCTTGAGAATGTAGATGAGTTCCTGAAGAAGCGAAAAGAGCAATCAGATGCTCTCTTCACCCATGCCAAAGAAGAGATGGAAGAAGCCAGAAATAAGCTAGCAGAGCAGGCTAGGCATCTCCTGCTATCTAAAACTGTTGTCAATACAAAATTTCCTTCATAGTAGCTAGGTTCAAATGTTTATCCAGTCAGCATGCCTGTTGTGATGTACGTGCATCTACTGATGTGGCACAAAAAAATTCGGGTCATGTATTAACAGCAATTACTTTCCAAACAATAACAGATGAAGCATTGGACATGGTATAGTTCACGCGCAAGCCCGACATTCCAAGTTCAACTTCCACATCAAACTCATGTTCACAGATATCTCCACATTCATACATAATGTCCACAACCATGATTCACTTCAAAGCCAAAACAAATTGAGGAGAGTTATGAATAAAGAAAAACCTCTAGTTCCTACTACCAGTGTGAGCACAACAAGTCAAGACCATGCGTAATTAATTATATTTTGGTTATTTTTTGTGTTCAAAAATGTCGGCCGGCTCGCGGAAGGACGTGTTGCTGGCACACGCGCGGATTCAATGAAGGTAGGCAGGGCAGTCTGAAGCCGGTTGCATGCGGCGAGGAGGCGTGTTCAGCCGGGCCTGCAGCGAGTGGGGCCCTCTTGGCCGGCACGCCGGTTCAATGCCTGTGCTATGAGAGGTCGCGTCCGTGTCAGAGCAATCACTCCCTCCAGTCCTTTTTTGTTTGTGTATAACAAAATCTCGTTTTCCATTCACATTTTACAAGTAAAATTCGTGGATAAACTTTTGACCCAAAATACGATGGGGGCTAGTAAACCAGAACGGAGGTAGTAGTTTTTTTAATCAAAGAAGGGTTTCCCCCTTCCGATTTTCATTACTGAAAACCAATATCTAAATCTAAACCATAGTATTTGCCCTAGAACTACCAGGATCAACATCTCGCAACATAAACCCATACAACCATACGCCAAGGAGGTACGTAGTACTATGAATTCCATTTTCGCTCCATACCAATCGTTCTGAAAACTACTTAGTACTTATAATGCGCCATTAAAAATCGGAACTCTTAACCCTGCTAAAAAATGATATTTTAAACGTGGCTACTCGATCGGTGGCAACTGGCGAGCCACCGCCTCCAAGTCGTTCACCTGTGGTCCTGACCATCAACTCCTGCGGATCAAATTATCACGCGAGCTGACTATTCCTACAAAGGTGCGCTCCACCACGTACCCGGTACCCGCAAATGCAGCAATCGTGCACCTAGGGTTTTACGGTTTATTTGTTAACGTTGCCTTTACGTAACACTCATGTGTGCGAGACAGCGAGAGACCGACTGCGTGCGTGCACCTCTTCTCTTTGTATATGTACTCCATCGTTTGTCTGGTGTCCAAAAAATTATAATAACTACTAGCAATGTGCCAATGCGTTGCCACACGATCATAGTAGATTAATACATATTCACCGATTAGATACAAAAAAGTCTAGTTTTGAAATACGTATATCACTAAAAAATGTTATGTTTTACTCAAAATATATTCCTTTGGCGGTTTTGATGAGATAAGGGAGGAATGTTGTTGGTTTCAAGATTCGAGAAGTGGTATATGTCTAATTTCTACTCTTACTAGCAAGATGCCCGTGCCTTGCACGTAACATCAAGATCTTGTGGGAGCAAAGTATGAACGAGGGAAGGCCTTATCTACAAATGTGGAGAGGAGTGCGGGTAAATTGCCATAGTTTCGTTCCTACCCGTCAGATATAAATCGGACGGCCTATATTGCAGGATGGCAGGCCCACCAGCATCACCAACTCTGTTTTTATCCCTACTCTTATAAAAAGCATAGTCGGTGATGATCATGTGCCTGCCATCCTGCAATATAGGTCGTCCGATCTATATCTGACGGATAGGAAGGAAACTATAGCAATTTTGCAAAAAGATACCCACACCCCTCTCCACACTTGCAAATAAGGCCTTCCCTTGTTCATCCTTTTCTCCCACAAGATAAACTACTCATACAAATTCATCTTCATGTTTCATGCAACGCATGGGCATCTTGCTAGTTGTTGCAAAAAGCCCATGTGTGTGTGTGAGAGAGAGGGAGAGAGAGGAGGAGGACGGAGTGCATGTATGACAAGGACACAAAGAGTGTGCACTGCGAGAGGTATCATCTTAAAATGAGGCGATAGTGTGTTTGTGCATGATCAGGAGGGTGTGTCTCAAGAAGGGAAGAAAAATCTACATAGATACAAGGAGCGGTAGAGAGACATGTATACAATAGTGGAAGCACGAGTGTGCGGGTGTATAAACCTATCTAGAGGCTAGTCGATAAATGTTTGTGAGAGAAATATGAGTCGGGGGTGCGAAAGCGAGAGTTTTGTGTGTGTGTGTGTGTGAGAGAGAGATGGTAGTCGGGAAGGGGAGTGGAAGCAGGAGTTGTGTGTGTGTGTGAGAGGGGGGAGTTTGTCTGATCGGTAAACAAATGAATAATGTCAGTCTGGGATGGAGACGAAAAGGAGACCGCAACAAATGCTGTGCCTACAAGAGAGAGAGAGAGAGAGAGTAATTTTAGTGGTATGATTCATATCTAGAGACATATAGGGTGTGTGAGAGAATCCCATAGATAGAAAAACAAAGTGAAAGACGAGTGGAGACTATGTGTGAGGCCGTGAAAAAGAAAGCTTAGGTACCTAGTGATACGAGAGAATGGTAGAGACGTGAGAGATAATGAAAACCGTGTAATGTATAATGATAGGGAGAGTGTGACACTTCTCAAGGGAGACGTCGAGAGACCATGTTTGCGAGGATAGGAGAAACATGAAGTGAGCATGCGGGTGAGCTGGAGAAAAGAGAGTGATAGCTACATGAAGGAGCATGCATGCTAGAGAGATGGGTGTGAAAGGAGTGAACATAAAAGGGATTCAAATATTTCAATTCGAGATGATGATACATGTAATCCATACTCGATCCAAAATTGATCTATCAAACATGCATACTCATATGAATTAACGCGCATCTATGTTATTTAATATGTAGATATTACTGATCCATACATTTCAGTAGAACATAATTTGGTTTAATTTTTTGAATTCAACCTCATGATTTTGAGATCATTGTATTTGTAAATCATATTATACATATAAAGGAGCATAATTCTTTGTTGTGCTTTTGAAAGTATATATAAAAATGATGTATATAGAATTTTATTCCAATCGAAAATGGATCCCGCCCAAAAAATAGAATACAAACGGGATACGAATTGAGTTGGCACGGTAAACATGCACTCTGCAAAATTTGAACGAAGCGGGGAAAGTCGCAGTAACCGCCCGAAACCAAAATCTGCGTGATGGAAATTACGACTGCCTATCCCTGCCACGCAAAGCCTATCTGCTCGATTTCTATAGGTTTCGATAGGGGTGGGTTTGTAATTTCACTCAAACGTCGCATAACCGCCTCTCACCCGGATTCATACACGGTGGGCGCCAAAACACAATGTGTTCTCGGTCGAAATCGACTCCCTCCCCGATTCATACACGGTGGGCGCCAAAAACAAACTCTCGTCGGCAAATATTCGGTGTATGCGAACCGTCCTATCCCCAACCGACTAATATTGATGTGATGTAGGAAATTTGAAACGGGGGCTAAGTTTGTAAATTTCCTCGCATTTGAAACAAGCGCGCCCTGAAGACATGGTTCCCCCCTTCCTCTCCACCTCCATTTCCCCATTCTTACTCCGTGGGCACCAAAACACCCTCTCCACCCCAGCCTCCTCCATCCGCCACCCCATCCACCGCCGTCCTCCTCCACCATGCCGGAGCTGATACCACGACATCATTGTCCATTACAAGAGATCGACCTCTCTCATCCACGGCTTCAGACCAGGATCCTTGCATCCCGTCCTCTCGCTTCATCACCGCCTTCGTCCACCTTGCCGGTGCCGCTCCTACGACCGTCTCATCCACCGCGCCCCGCCGCCACCGTCTACCCTCCTAGATCTACTTCCACGCTGCCGACAGCCATCGCTACCGCAGCACCGTCAAATTCTCAGCAGATGCATACACGACGCTGCACCAGAGGTGGTACTCTTTCGTATCTGCTCAACTTATTTATCGCGGCAAGAAAATACATCGGCACTGCTTTACTCTGATTTCTTGTCCATCACTTACTTGCTAGTTGAAAGAAAACATTGGTTGCGAAGTTGCCTTTGTCCGGTTTGCACCTTCAGATCCGCCATGGCACGCTCAACACTATACTCCCAATGCTTATGGTTTTCCCCTTTTATATTCCACACTAGTTAAATCACAGTAGACTAAATTTCAAAATTGGGTCAGTTGATTTTTCGGAGCTTGTCATGGTTTTGTCACGACAGATGTCCTAGAGAAAGGACTTAGTCGTGGAGCCATCGCGACGGGTTAGCTTGAAGGGGTTAAAGCGGACACAAGGACGCAAGAGAGTTTATACTAGTTCGGCCCCTTCGATGAAGGTAAAAGCCTATGTCTAGTTGTTATGGAATTGATGGGATTTCGATGGCTAGGGAGCAAACAAGCTTCACCTATGTCTCGAGTTGTTGTCCGTCCTCCTTGAACCGCCGCCGGGTCGTCCCCTTATATACACGGGTGACTCCCGTCGGCTTACGGAGTCCCAATACCGGCTCATAAATGTGTCCGGTTTGGTCTCTACTTATTCCTAACTTACAATACAGGTTAAGTACTAACGCCGGTTTACGGCTACAGGCCTTGAACCGACCATGGGCCTTGAGCCCTCCTCTGTCTTCTTGGGCTTTAACATACTTAACTACTAATGAACTTAACCCGGCCCAGATAGGACGATTTACGCCCAGTAGTAATATCCCCAACATTAGGCCCCAGATTGATTTGAATGGGTTCATGTCAATCCTTTAATAAAAGCTTCATCTTCAACATCTTTTTATAAATTGGTAAACCGCCATGATGTCATCTTCTCTGATTGTTGTAAACCGGAGTGACGTCACCTATCATAACAAAGCTATCCATTATGCTTCTTTGTTTAATAGATCGGCGGAAATCGAGGCGACAGCTCCGTTTTGTGGCCCCTTGATTGTCGCGCCTGACTCGTGTTCTTTCGCCTTATAAATAGGACCGAAGGGTCATTTCTTTTCTCCTTCCGTGCCTTCTTCGTCTTCCTCGCGTCGCCAGCCTCGGAGCTCCACCGCCGCCGTCGACCTCTGCCTCATCCTTGGCTGCTGCATCAACCTAAGCGCACCAGAACATCGCGGCAACCTTCCGCATCTTCCTCAACTCCGATAAATCTTCTATCCTTTCCTCCGCAGATCTGGCCTAGGGTTTCGCAGTTCTTCAGTGTTCATCGTCTGCATCTTGCTCATACGATAGATCTTTAGATGAATCCGCAAATCTTTACTTTGTGCAACGATAGTTGTTTGACCTTCGCCTTCACTTATGCATCTCAAACCATAGATCTATATGAACATTTTGCTCATTGGTTCGATACTGCTCCTTTGAACCTCTAAGCATTTATCTCTTTTCTGAACTTGCTTCAAATCCAATGCTGTAAAGAAATCTTGTGAAACCTGTTTCTACGTACTTGTCCATCCGCAATCTCAACTTTTCAATGCTTAGATCAGGCGGTTTAACCTTATAGAAAATTTTCCAAACCGGTATATGCCATTAGTCCCCTTGTTGAACCGCCAGATGTTGGTTGCTTCATGAAACTCCGGTTCAGATAGTTATGTCTCCGGTTTAACAGTGCACATACCAACGTACCTTGGTCAAATGCATTTTTGAACCGGGATCTTCTACCTTGCAGATTCCATCATGGCCAAGCAAGTATATGAGTGCAATTGGGTTCCTTCTCGCGTCACAGAGGATCAACTGGACGATTTAGTCCTGATTGGCGCTTTAGGCAGCAAAGATACCATCCATTGGAGGGCTCCTGGCAAAGAATGCGCTCCCACACCTCGAGAAGGAGAGGTTGTTGTTTTCGTAGATCACTTAGCCCGGGGCTTTAAGCCGCCCGGTTCTAAATTTTACTGGGATGTTTTAGCCGATTTCCAACTCCATCCGCAAGACACTGGCCCCAACTCTGTTACAAATATGTGTCACTTCCAAGTGCTCTGTGAGGTGTTCTTTCAAGAGGAGCCCATAGTAGAATTGTTCAGAGACCTTTTCCATCTAAACCGCCGTACTGAGTTTACTGATGGCTCTAATACAGAGTTGGGCGGCGTGGCGATTCAGAAAAGGAAACAAGTCACATACCCTCACGCCAAGCTGCACAGTCACCCCAAGGAGTGGAATCATACATGGTTCTACTGCAAAGACACCTCCCCTGCTGGTGAGAATCCCTTGCCTGGCTTTCGTCCGGAGCGGCTCAGCAATACACACCCTTTTCCTCAAAGATTGACTGCCCAGGAGAGAAGCAAATATGCTCCCCAACTGTCAAAGCTCAGAGCCTTTATGGCCAACGGTTTAACAGGGGTTGATCTCGCTCGCTGTTGGATATCATAGAGCATACTGCCCCTTAATCAGCGCTCCGATTTGATGTGCGAGTATACTGACAGTGTTGATAACCCACTGCGACATTCAAAAATCCAGCTCTCCGATGAAGAAATCACAGAGGCTGTGAATAACATGCTGAATGAACCGGAACACGTCTGCGCTAGAACCGGCCTGCTTCCCTTCTGTGCCACCAACAAACCGCCAGCTGTAAGACTTTGATTTTTCTCTTTGCTGAATCTGTTATTGATATGTCTGGTCATTGTTTAATATCAATGTCTGCATAATCAGGGCAATGATCCGTTTTGGAGCAAAAAACTGCCGCAGGAGAAACCAGAAAAACCAGACAAACCGGAAAGAGCAACCCGGCAAAAGACTAAAGCTGTGAAGAAGACTGCCCACAGGAAAAGAACCACTGCATCTTCTAATCCGGCCCCTGATGATGATGTGGATAATCCGGACTTTGAGGTAGAGCTTGACTCACTTGGTTTATTTTTCATGCGTCTTATTGATGATGATATTTGTCAGGATGATGCCGAAGCCAGCCACACGGATGTTGCAGAGATAATTATTCTCTCTTCCGATTCAGAAACTTTACCTTCACAAAAAATCCGCCAGGCAAACCGGAAAGTTAAATTTTCTCATCCTCTTGCTTATTTGGATCCTAAATTTCTTATGAAGACCCAACAACACGAAGCTCGTCGCACAACCCGGCACAGTGACCAGGTAGTTACCTCCGCCGGTTTTCTGAATAGTCCGGTTCGGAAACGCCATTCAGAGGTCTCTAATTTGCTTATCAGTGCTTGTCCTAAAGCGGGCTGCTTTCATCAACCTCTTAATCCGTCTGACTCCGATTACCAGGTTACTTCCCACTCATCTTCTGGCGAGTCATCGGCTACTCAGCTCCCACCGCTTAAAACGGTGCTTGGGTAAGCTATACTTATTGTGATGTTTGCA
Source organism: Triticum aestivum (assembly GCF_018294505.1). Classification (NCBI taxonomy): domain Eukaryota; kingdom Viridiplantae; phylum Streptophyta; class Magnoliopsida; order Poales; family Poaceae; genus Triticum; species Triticum aestivum. The sequence goes on along the minus strand of NC_057794.1, from coordinate 69,502,514 downwards.
GTACATCGCCTTAGAACATATGCTGTATTTGATTTTATTATTCTTCTCAGGGCCAAACCTAGGCCAAGCAAGAAGGCCCGCCTGGACAAAGCGGCTGAAGAAGATGTCGTTCTTGAAGCAGGCAAGACACCCAATGCTGAAGCGGCTATTCCTGAGGATATTCCCAATGATCCACCGCAGCAAGATGATGATCTTATTGCTGAAGAGAGACCTACTGACACCTCAGGTCCTATCCATCAGCCCATAGGTTCCATCCGGATTGAAAGCTCCACCGGTCCAGCAAAACCTACTGACAAGCCAACAGCTCCAGTGCAAACCGGCGGTACCAAGGATGATGAGGTTGTCATTACTGGCACTGGCCATACTGAGCCAAGCAATCCTGTCACTTTATCCAAACATTCTGCCAAGGAAGAATTTGCTGCTTTTGGCAAAGGCAAGTGGAATGCTGATCTGATGACTTACGCTGCTCTGAACGCCCAAGATATCCATTCCGGCTATCTGAACCGGCTGTATACCAGTCGTGACCATGAAGCCGGTCTGGTTCATATGATGAAAGATAAATATGAGGTAACTTCCATATGCTCCTTCCTGCTTGTATGCTTCCATTCTTGCTGACTCTCCTAGCCCCCAAGGGCCGGTTTGAAATATTCTTTCAAACCGGGACTTAATAATATAAATCTTGATGCTTTGAAATTCGGTGATGTAGCCCCCAAGGGCCGGTTCAACTTAGCGTAGTTAAACCGGTACTTTAAGTAATTGAAATTGCCGCATCAGAATATATATGATCAAATAGCCATTAGCCCCCAAGTGCGAAGTTGAATACTTGTATTGATCTTGGGACTTTGTAAACAATTGAAAGATGAAGATCGAATATGCATTAGCCCCCAAGTGCTAAGTGCATAACTTGCTATGTGGTTGGTACTTGAATCCTTATACCGATTTGTTGAAGCATATATCTGTATGCATGCAGGCGGAGCTGAAGACGAAAGAAAACCAAGTCATCGATCTTCAAGAAAACCTGAAAACCCAACAGGCTGAAACCTCCAAAGCAAAAGAGGAATTGGCCAGCGCTTTAAGCGCCATGGAACAACTTAAGGAGAACTTCAAGAAGAAACGGGCGGATTGGGCCACTGAAAAGTCTGCTTTGATCAAACGAGCAGAGGATGTCGAGGCTGCACTAAAACCAGTGACGGATGAACTGACCAGCATAAAGCGGCACGTGCATGCCATGACCACTTCTATCTTTGGTAAGCCAGCTTGCCTTCTGAATTGGCTTTGCCTTCTTACAGAGTCGCCGGTTTATTAACCCTTTATGGTATTTCAGGGACACGCATTGGTCACTTGGGGTCAGATGTGCGGAAGAAATTGAAAGCCGCCTATACATTGGTTGAACAATTGTATACTGGTGCCCAGTGGATCATCTGTACTGCGTCTCATAACAAACCGGCGCCCACTTTGATTCAAGATACTCTGATGAAACTGTCAGTGCTTCCTGCCTGGGTTGAAGAGCTAAAGAAATCTGCTACTCGAACCGATGCAATCAGTGCCTTAATCCGAGCAAAAGCCTGGGTGCCGGATTTTGATCCTATTGAAGCGGCTCAGGGCTATCCCAGCTTGAAGGAAGACGGGTCAGAATTTGTTGAAGCGGATCTGCGAGCAATAAACCGGGAGGTACGTCCGCTAGCTTGTCAGTTGGCTGAGGAAGCAGACTTGTCTCATTATCAAGCGCAATATGACAGTCAGAACAAGTGAATAGCTGCACCAATCCATGAATCGGAAAATCTGATCCCTCCAATCCGTAAGCATACTTACGCTCCCGATATTGACCCGTCATTGCTGATCCATGATGAAGCTGTTTTTCAAGCATTAATGGGAATCGACTGGACAACTGTGGATTTCCAGCCACTGGGTAGAGAAACGGAGGCTGAAGCGGTGCAGGATGACCCACAACCATCAGGCCAGGCTGGTGACCAAGCTTGAACCGGAAGCTAGTTTTAAAACTGCCTCTCCTTTGATGTTGATATGCCTTCGTGCATAATTTGTTCTTCCTGTGGTAATGAACTTTCCAAAACACTTTCTGAAATGAGAAATTCGTCAAGTGCCACCGCGGTTGTACCGTCAGGCGGAATATGATGTCTGTATATATGAAATCAAAACATCCAAACAAAATTCTAAGTATATGATCAAATTTTTGAGATACATAATACCTACCATCATTGAGTGTGAAGTTGGCTTGGCCAATCTTGAAGCGGAGTTTTGCAAACCCACACTGTTGGAGGAGATAACAGCTCCTGTATATATATATGACGCTGGTTTACCATGTAAACCGTGCCGGGTTATAATAAACACCGTGTTACTCCATAAGAGGATGTTAACAACAAGGATCAAACCGGGCAAATAGTCTTCGGATTGACGTGAACTGTGTTCCGTTAATTGATTGGTTAAAAAACTTTGTCGGTTTAAAAAACGCAATAAAAAGCAAAAAAAACCTTCAAAGAAAAGTGCGAAGCAAAAGCAATGACAAAACCGTTTGCCAAAAAAGGTTTATTTAAGCTGATCAAATGGCATTACCATGGCCAAACACGACCAAGCTCCCGTTAGGTGTAACTATGGTTCTAGTCAGCCAGGTCCCCAAATGAAACCGTGGCATTTATGCCGACCAAATGGCATGGTCATGGTTCGGGTTCGACCAAGCCCCCAAGTGATTCTGTGGCCTTAGGCCGATCAAGAGGCATGACTGGTTCAGACATGACCAAGTCCCCAAGTGATCTGGTGGCTCTCGCCTATCAAGAGGCATGGTATTGGTTCGGACACGACCAATCCTCCAAGTGATATAACACGATGCCTTTAGCAAAGCGAACTCAAGGGGTAAACTGGAAAGCCGCTTTAAAACAACTCCGTGTAACCACACATGATGTAAAAGAACAGATACCTCGCTTTAGCTGAGGTTCCGGTTTATTAAAGTTAATATATACATCGCTGTAATATGTACATAAGTAGAACCAATGGCTCGGGTATAATAAGGCCGAAGATGAGCTATGTTCCACGGCCTATTGGTCTCCTCTTCTAATGTATGTGAGTCCTTATGTTCTCGAATATCGATCAGATAGTATGACCCGTTGTGCAGATTCTTGCTGACCACGAAAGGCCCCTCCCAAGGTGGGGATAACTTATGCATACCAGTCTGATCTTGGATGAGCCGAAGCACCAAATCTCCCTCCTGAAAGGTTTTGGTTCTGACCCAGCGACTGTGATAACGACAAAGATCCTGCTGGTAAATCGCCGATCGGGCGGCTGCGATGTCACGCTCTTCATCCAACCGGTCCAAAGCATCTTGCCGTGTTGCCTCGTTGTCCGCTTCAATATAAGCCGTTACATGAGGTGAATCATGACGGATATCACTAGGGAGAACCGCCTCCGCTCCATAAACCATGAAGAACGGTGTGTATCCTGTTGATCTGTTGGGTGTTGTATTGATGCTCCATAGCACAGATGGTAATTCTTCTACCCAACAACCCGGCGTTCTCTGCAAAGGAACCATGAGCCGGGGCTTGATGCCTCTCAGGATCTCTTGATTAGCTCTTTCTGCTTGACCATTGGACTGTGGATGTGCCACTGATGAAAGGTCGAGCCGGATGTGCTCACGTTCGCAGAACTCCTTCATAGCACCTTTGGACAAATTGGTACCATTATCTGTGATAATACTGTGCGTAAAGCCAAACCGGAAAATCACCTTTTTGATGAACTGAACAGCCGTGGACGCATCACACTTGCTAACAGGTTCTGCCTCCACCCACTTTGTAAACTTGTCAACCGCCACCAGGAGGTGGGTCTTCTTATCTTTGGACCTTTTGAAAGGCCCAACCATATCCAGCCCCCAAGTCGCAAACGGCCAAGTAATTGGAATCATTCTCAATTCTTGAGCCGGTACATGAGCACGTCTTGAAAACCTTTGGCAACCATCACATCGTCTGACCAGATCCTCCGCATCAGCATGAGCAGTTAACCAATAGAAGCCATGGCAAAACGCTTTAGCCACCAGAGACTTTGAACCGGCATGGTGACCACAATATCCTTCGTGGATCTCACGCAAAATTTCACGGCCTTCTTCAGGAGACACGCAACATTGAAAAGCTCCTGATACACTGCAATGATGCAACTCGCCGTTGATGATAGCCATGGACTTGGATCGCCGGATTATCTGCCAGGCCAGAATCTCATCCTCTGGCAACTCGCCCCGGTTCTTGTACGCCAGGTAAGGAAGCGTCCAATCTGGAATAACATGAAGAGCTGCCATCAATTGAGCCTCCGGATCAGGAATAGCTAAATCCTCTTCACCAGGGATCTTCACCGACGGGTTGTGCAGCACATCCAGAAAAACATTGGGTGGGACCGGTTTGCGCTGAGAGCCCAGCCGGCTTAAAGCGTCCGCCGCTTCATTTTTCCGCCGGTCCATGTGGTCCACCTGATAGCCTCTGAAATAACCTGCAACAATATCCACCTCACGATGATATGCTGCCATGAGTGGGTCCTTGGAGTCCCAAGTGCCAGACACCTGCTGAGCCACAAGGTCCGAGTCACCGAAGCACTTAACTCGACTTAGATTCATCTCCTTAGCAATCCAGAGACCATGGAGCAAGGCTTCATACTCAGCTGCATTGTTAGTACAAGGGAACATTAAGCGGAGAACATAACAAAACTTATCACCTCGTGGGGAGGTTAATACGACTCCAGCCCCTGAGCCTTCCAATTGCCTGGATCCGTCAAAATGGATGGTCCAATACGTATGATCCGGCTTTTCTTCAGGTGCTTGCATTTCCATCCAATCATTGATGAAATCAACAAGTGCTTGAGACTTAACCGCTGTCCGAGGCACATACTTCAAACCGTATGGCCCCAGCTCTATGGCCCACTTTGCAATCCAGCCAGTTGCTTCCTAGTTCTGGATGATATCTCCCAAAGGAGCAGAACTGACCACTGTAATTGGATGCCCTTGGAAGTATTGTTTAAGCTTCTGGCTTGCCATAAAAACTCCATACACTAGCTTCTGCCAATGCGGATACCTTTGCTTGGACTCAATGAGCACCTCGCTGATATAATAGATCGGACGTTGAACCGGATGCTCCTTACCTGCCTCCTTGCGCTCTACCACAATAGCCACGCTGACCGCCCGAGCATTAGCAGCAACATATAGCAGCAACGGCTCCTTGTCAATGGGAGCAGCGAGCACAGGTGGATTGGCCAATTGCTGTTTTAAGTCCTCAAATGCTTCATCAGCAGCAGAACTCCAGACAAACTGATCCGTCTTTTTCAACACCTGATACAAAGGGATTGCCTTCTCACCGAGGCGGATGATAAACCGGCTTAACGCAGCAATCCGGCCTGCCAGGCGCTGAACATCATTGATACACTTTGGTTTAGCAAGGGAGGTGATGGCTGTGATCTTCTCCGGATTAGCCTCAATTCCCCTATTGGACACCAAGAAGCCTAATAACTTGCCCGCCGATACACCGAAGACACACTTGTCCGGATTAAGCATCATCTTGTATGTCCTCAGGTTATCAAAGGTTTCCTTCAAATCATCAATCAGAGTTTCCTTCTCCCTGGACGTTGGTAAGTCGCTTGGGCACTCTTGAGCCCGAAGGGCATAGACACATAGCAGAAGGCTCCAAAGGGAGTTATAAATGCCGTCTTCTCCTGGTCCTTAACTGCCATTTTGATCTGATGATAGCCAGAATACGCATCCAAAAAACTTAAATGCTCACAGCCCGCCATAGCATCAATAATTTGATCAATACGGGGGAGAGCAAAAGGATCTGCTGGACAAGTCTTATTAAGATCTGTGTAATCCACACACATGCGCCAGGTGCCGTTTTTCTTGAGGACCAGCACCGGATTGGCAAGCCACTCAGGGTGAAAAACTTCAACAATAAAGCCAGCTGCTAAGAGCCTGGCTACCTCTTCTCCAATTGCCTTGCGTCTTTCTTCGTTAAACCGGTGGAGGAACTGTTTCACCGGTTTATATTTAGGATCCACATTAAGTGTGTGCTCAGCGAGTTGCCTCGGTACACCTGGCATGTTAGAGGGCTTCCATGCAAAAATGTCTCGATTCTCACGGATGAACTCGATGAGCGCGCTTTCCTATTTTGGATCCAAGTTGGCACTGATGCTGAACTGCTTGGACGAATCACCAGGTACGAAGTCAACAAGCTTAGTTTCTGCTGCCGATTTGAACTTCAGGGCCGGATCATGCTCCGTAGTTGGCTTCTTCAACGGAGTCATGTCCGCCGGATCAACATTGTCTTTATAGTACTTCAACTCCTCGGTGGCACAAACCGACTCTGCATAAGCCGCATCTCCTTCCTCGCATTCCAAAGCGATTTTGCGGCTTCCGTGAACCGTTATTGTCCCCTTGTGACCTGGCATCTTGAGCTGCAAATACACATAACAGGGCCGAGCCATAAACTTGGCGTAGGCCGGTCGCCCAAACAGGGCATGATATGGACTTTGGATTTTCACCACTTCAAACATCAATATCTCCGACCTGGAATCATGATCATCCCCAAAGGCCACTTCCAGAGCTATCTTACCAATGGGATATGCTGATCTTCCAGGCACTACACCATGGAATACTGTATTAGACGGTTTGAGATTCTTATCTGTTAGTCTCATACGAAGGAAGGTCTCATAGTACAGGATGTTAATGCTGCTCCCTCCATCCATGAGCACCTTGGTGAACTTGTAACCTCCCACCTGAGGTGCCACCACCAGAGCCAACTGACCCAGATTATCGACCTGGGGAGGGTGATCTTCTCTGCTCCATATGATTGGCTGTTCAGACCAACGTAGATAACGGGGTATGGCCGGTTCAACAGAGTTGACCGCCCGCCTCTGAACTTTTCGGTCTCGCTTGTCCAAGCTAGTGGCGAAGACATGGTACTGCCCATTACTCAACTGCTTTGGGTTGCTCTGGTAACCTGACTGTTGCTGCTGTTGGTTGTAACCACCCTAGTTGTTCTGACTATTTTGACCATTATGTCCGCCCGGATTACCATTGAATCCTGAACCGGAACTTCCTCCTCCGTAACCCGGCCCGGATCCCGAGCCACCGCCAGATTCGTGATCATACCGGAAATTATTAGAATTCTTGAACTCCTGCATAATAAAGCAATCTTTCCAAAGGTGGTTTGCCGGCGCCTCCTTCGTCCCATGTCTTGGACAGGGCTGGCTTAGCAGATAGTTTAGGCGGTTTGGGTTAGGGTTGGGGGCTCCATTACGATTTTTCGGCCTACCCTTGCGTCGCTGGCCATTGTCCAGAGCGTTGGCATTAGCCACAAAGTCCATGTTACCATCCGCTTTACGCTTGCTTCCTCCACCATTGCCTACCCAGTGATGCTGCTGACCTTTGGAGCTGCTGTTCTTCTTCCCTTTCCCTGTCTTGTCATCATCAGATTCGGGATCCTTGGTACTATCAGAATCAGCATATTTCACCAAAGCGGCCATGAGGGTCCCCATGTCGGTGCAATGATGCTTCATCCGTCCCAACTTCAGCTTCAGGGGTCCGAACCGGCAGTTGCCTTCTAGGGTTAATATTGCGGTGTTAGCGTTGATGCGGTCTGAGGAGTGCAACACTTGTGAAACCCGGCGCACCCAATGAGTCGTTGATTCTCCTTCCTCCTGGACACATGCAGCTAAGTCCACTATCGACATAGGCTGTTTACAGGTATCTTTGAAATTGCTGATAAACCGGGCTCGTAATTGGGCCCATGAACTAATAGAATTAGCCGGCAAGCTTTTTAACCAAGTACGGGCCGTTCCTTCGAGCATCATGGTGAAGTATTTCGCACACGCCGCGTCATCGACATCAAGCATCTCCATGGCCATCTCATAGCTCTCCACCCATGTCTCTGGAGGTTGATCCGCCGTGTAATTTGGTACCTTGCGTGGGCCTTTGAAATCCTTGGGCAGGCGCACGTTGCGTAAAGCGGGGATAAGGCAAGGCACCCCCAAAGAACTAGAAGTAACACCAGGTTCAGTCAAGGTGGTTGGACGAATCGGCGTGAGCTGCCGAGCCTGATGCCGTGTGGCTAACTCGGCCTCCCTGCGTGCGCAGGCCCGGTCCACCACTCCCTGAGCGTCATCAGCACCACCGCCGGGTTGTTGTCACGGGGTGCCCCACGTTGTTCATTACTCGACACTGCCAGTTCATCCATGTGTCTGCTATAGCTCCGGCTTGGATGGGGGGTCGAGTGGATCCGGTCGCGGCTGTACGAGTACGCTTCCTGTTGGGCCAAAGCTGTCCTCAGAAGTTCCTTGACCCGTCGCGTCTCTACTGCTTGCGGCGAGTCACCTTCAATTGGAATGGCCTCCAGCCATGCAGCAGTGGCAACAAGATTGTCCATTGGGTTGGAGTAGTGACCCGGAGGTGTTAAAGCAGCCTGAGGTACAACGTTGTTTTGATGAGGCGGGTCCATCTGACGAGGCTGAACCGGTGCACTGATCCCAGGGGCTTCTACCCGGTTTCCCTCCAGCGGATTGCCGGCTCTTGGTCCTAGAGTGTTGAAAAGGTCTCTGGCCTCAAAAATCGGAGGTAAGCGGGATCGGTGCTTCCTCCTCATGACTTCATGCGACGCGCTCTGGTCCAACATAAGCTTGTAGGCCTGTGCGTCTAAAGCGGCCTGCTCTGCGGCCATCCTGGTGTCCTCAGCCGCCAGATCCGCCTTGGCCTGGGTGATCTGTTCCTTTACCTTTGCAATCTCCGCGTTGTGAACCTCCTGATCCGGCGGATTAACTTCCGCCATAAGCACAACCAACACATCAAATAGTTCTGATAGAACCTGAGCCGGCGGGCGCACAGGGCCTCCTGCCCCGGCAGCCGTCGCCGCCGCTGAATCGGAGATCGTTGCCGCAGCTGTCGAAGAATGAAGCGCTGCTTGTGTTCCGGCCATGAATATTCCAACCCGGTTGGGCAGATCAGAGGGGTCCGAAATACTATCGCCATCGGAACAACTCCCAATCCAGCCATCTTGTAGCTGATAAAGAGATTCGGTTTCTCCGGTCGAAGATTCGTCACCGGAACAAACGACGGTCACGCCGCGAAATTCCGATCCGTCCTCATAACTTCCTCCATGGATGACTCCCACGAAGGCACGCTTCATGGCCAGTTTAACCCGGGCGGATCGCGCACGCTGAGCCGTCTCGATGAGGTCGGTGCAGATGTCCGGCTCAGGGCCCGGTTCATGAATGCTACCAAAGGGGACCCGGTACCCGTACTCAATTGAGCCGGCCTCGGGGCCCCAGCCTGCGTCGTCGATGTAGAGCTTACCGCGACGACTCTTAGTCATCCGGCCTACAGCGTAGCCCTCGAGTCCTTCAAAGCGGCCCTCCAAGAACCGGAAACCATCGTGCGAGGGCCCCACGGTGGGCGCCAACTGTCGTGGTTTTGTCACGGCAGATGTCCTAGAGAAAGGACTTAGTCGTGGAGCCATCGCGACGGGTTAGCTTGAAGGGGTTAAAGCGGACACAAGGACGCAAGAGAGTTTATACTAGTTCGGCCCCTTTGATGAAGGTAAAAGCCTACGTCTAGTTGTTATGGAATTGATGGGGTTTCGATGACTAGGGAGCAAACAAGCTTCGCCTATGTCTCGAGTTGTTGTCCGTCCTCCTTGAACCGCCGCCGGGTCGTCCCCTTATATACACGGGTGACTCCCGTCGGCTTATGGAGTCCCAATACCGGCTCATAAATGTGTCCGGTTTGGTCTCTACTTATTCCTAACTTACAATACAGGTTAACTACTAACGCCGGTTTACGGCTACCGGCCTTGAACCGACCATGGGCCTTGAGCCCTCCTCTGTCTTCTTGGGCTTTAACATACTTAACTACTAACGAAGTTAACCCAGCCCAGATAGGCTGGTTTACGCCCAGTAGTAATATCCCCAACAGAGCTCGCCGGAGTTCACCGGTGCGAACGAAGGGGCTCGGGTGGGGACTTTGGTTGTGGTGGAGCGGTGGTGGGGCCTCTCCAAACGAAGAAAACTCGACGCGGGTGGGGGTGGGGGTGGCGGAGGAACACAGGCGGTGGGGGCCGGTGGTCCGGCCGTCGGCCCGTGCTGTGTTGTGTATGGGAAGAATCAGAGACGAGGAAGAAGGGTTAGGAGATGTAGGATCTTCATCCAACCGCCTGAAATGGTCGACTGACCCAAATGACAAAAGTCACGCGACTTGCATGCAGACATGCCTTTATATTCAGTACCATCATCGTACCTTCTTAGCACTGCTCCTGAATCCATCAAGCTAAACAACATGCCACTCATAATTCCAAACTTGTTGCTCAAGTACGAATCTGATATGATGGTAATATTACTAAAACAGATAACACTTAATTGGTCAGCTAATGTTCCTACTTTACTTTTGAAAAAGTATGTGCACCACATATAGAGAGACAGCAGGGAGTTGCTTTCTTAATGCGCTCTGGTTCATCATGTGTGGGCACTGCGCAATGAACATTTTATTATCCAAAACCTGCTTGCTCTTCTTTAGCATGTTCCTCTTCCGTTCTTCTTTAATAAGTACTCTCTCCGTTCCTAAATACAAGTCTTTGTATAGATTCCACCATGGACTACATATGGAGCAAAATGAGTGAATCTACACTCTAAAATGTATCTGGATACATTTGTATGTGATCCATAGTGGAAATCTCTACCAAGACTTATATTTTGGAACGGAGGGAGTATGATAGTAGTACAGTATGTTCCTTGTAGTGAAGATGAGCAGGGACATTTGCAGTGTAGAGGTTTATACGGTCGGTTGGTATGGACACTTTGAACTCTTCGGGCCTCTTTGATTCGTAGGATTTTGTTAACATGGGAATAGGATTTGTAGTGGCATGCCCACTTGAATCCTATAAGAATTGCAAGGAAATGCGGGGAGCTTTGTCGCCTTTGAGAGTTACACTGATATTAACAATACCGCACCTTCAGTTGAAGAGAGCTAGTATCCGAAGTCTTTCTAGTCGTACCGGCAATACTAGAACATATATTCCAGCAAGTTCCACTTTGCTGATTTTACTCTGATGCTTACGGTTTTCCCGTTATATCTACACTATGATCCGTGTAGCTGCTTTGTGTCGCACTAGCAGTAGTCCACTCTTGAAGCTAAACACCGCAATGACTTACAAAATTGGCACCAAGGCATTGAGTGCCATTCTGGATGCAATGAAACCCATACGCTCCCCACCTGTTGATTCTTGTTCAGAATATGATCCTAATGACTATTCTAACCTCGAGGAGTCAAAGGCAGATGATGTCACGACCGGTTTTCCAATAAAAATATTTATTGAGAAACCAATCTTTTGAGTCCAGTATGAGAGAAATCCTCCTCACTGGTAGACAAATTCTTGATACAATAAGCCAGTAGCATAGGATATATTACAGGGTTGAGCTAGGGCTGCTCAACAAATTATTACAAGCGCGCCAATAATTATACATAATGGCGGATATAACACAATGGTGTGGTGGCATACTACTGACTCGAGGATAAATTGATGGTGGAATAACACAGTGGGGAGTGATAACACGACTCTCAAACTGGCATCTCATCGAGCGTCGAGGTGAGGCTCGATAAATTTATTCGGGTTGCGGAAGCGGATATAATACAGTGACCAAATCCAGGGTCGCACGAGACTGACTGGGATTTCTCTAGGCGTCGGACTCGCTATCGAACTCTTCATCCATGAGATCGCCTTCGTCAGCATCTGGCCAAATCAACAAGCCAGTGAGTACTTTGAAAGTACTCGCAAGACAGTTCGGACATAAGATATAACAAATGCATGCATGAATGCGTCATGATTAATTCACCAATGTACATTCAAAAATTAGCATAACGAGGTAAGTAAAAGGGAAACGGCAGCAGTCCGCCTGAAATCCCACAAAGCATAAATGAAGACCGATCGGGTGTCTGAAGCGACGCCTCGAAAGGTGAACAAATGAATATAAGGAAATGATGCCACAGTCGGGCGTCTTAGCGACACCACATAAAGGGCTTTAAAAGAAATGCCACAGTCGGACGTCGGGGCGACATCACAGAAAGGGCTTTAAAAGAAATACCACAGTCGGGCGTCTTAGCGACACCACATAAAGGGCTTTAAAAGAAATGCCACAGTCGGACATCGGGGCGACATCACAGAAAGGGCTTTAAAAGAAATACCACAGTCGGACGTCGGGGCGACATCACAGAAAGGTCTTTAAAAGAAATGCCACAGTCGGGCGTCTTAGCGACACCACATAAAGGGCTTTATTCACAAGTAAATAATACTCATAATAAATATTCAACTCGTGATAATAAACAGGTTAGTCCACCCACAAGAATAACATTTAACCAGACTTAGCACTCATGGGATTCACCGGAGTCTCTGTCATCAAACTGATACTGTTAGGACAAGATAATACGAATTTGGACATGGAATAGATGATTCAAGGAATGTATGACTCTGCAGAGTTTGTACAAAAATTTTCCCACAGCCAACGGATTTCCGTAGTCACGAAGGACTAGTTCCGTTTACGGTTTTTCGGAAGAAAACACAGCTAACCAGTACACACCCATCCTACCTCTCGATGCTAGGAATCACCCTAGACATCGTCCAAGAAAAACTTTTGAGACGGGGAGATCACAATCTCGAATAGCATGGGATCAAATTTATATACGCGCGCTCTAAGGGGTGCCCCCCTCTCGGTCCCAACCGGAAACACCCATGCCCCCTGACCGGATGACTGGCTTTAATCCAAGGCCATGGAACTATCATCACGGCCTCTCCTTTTTGGTGTGTACCAGGAAAGCGGTGTGCAACTTACTAAGCCATATTCCTTGCGGAAAACATGTGGTAGTACAAGGAAGGAAGAATGGAAGGAACTGGAATGATACGAGTTGACATTGAAGTCACATAGTCTGGCATAAGCCTGGCATGCTACAACACTGCCATCTTACCCATCCTCATGCCAACACATGGCCATGCATACTCACATTCATCCACTCATGGATTTTCGGAACTCACTTGCCTCATTGTCTCAGGTAACAGGACATTCATCGGTATGTTCATCAACATGCCATAAACTACTTAATGCAAACATGCCAAAACAATCATCATATCAAAAGTTCAAACATGCTTGCCTGGTTCGGAGTAGTCGGAGCCTAGCTCGGTGAAGTTCGCGGCTCCGTCACCTCCTTCGATATCTACGGTATAAAGAAAATATATGCGCTATCGTAAATACCAAGAGGTGCACAAAAAGTATACCAATTATTTTTCAAATAAATCTGATAAAAAACTAGACAAAAATCTGAAGAGGACAGAAAAAGAATCAATCAAAAATACTATTATGTTTAAAAGTTATAAAGGTTTTTGTCCAGGGACTCATCTGTAATGAAACAGAAAGTTTCCAGGGGCTAGCTTATAAAAACAGAAAACGTTTCAGTAGCAACTACGCCAGCCCAGCGGGGAAAACGTATTTTGCCTGAAGGCGTTTTCAGAAAACGATTCATTTAGAAATGACAGAGAGGCTGACGGAGGGTCCCGCCTGTCAGGTTTGAATATACGAACGGGGCGGCAGATTTCGCCGGTGCCCGAGAGCCGCGGTGGTCGCCGGCGGCGATCCACGGCGAGGTAAGGGTATCGGAGGTTACCAACATGCTCACCGTGTCCTTCCGCAACGGTGGGTGGTGGTGTTGGTCGCCGGGGAGCACCACGTCGACGGCGGTCTCAACTCCGGCGGACGGTGGTTCGGGCGTGGATGGAGCTCGTCGGAGAGAGCTGCGAAGGCCAAATTGAGGAGGGGGTTAGTCTTCTGGTAGCTAGAGGGGGTAACGGACGGGGTTTGGGCGCCGGAGACGGCCTCACCGGAGCGAATCGGGGTGGAGGCCGAGGCGGAACGGGGCGGCTGGAGCTGGGGGAGGAGACCTCCTCGAGGTCCTCCTAGTGGCCTGGCGGGGCTTTGGTGAGGTGTAGAGGTGGTGCGTGCTCGAGGGTGAGCTCGGGGGCCCTTTTTATAGGCGGTCCGAGGCGGTGGCCATGAACGGGGATCTCCGGTGAAGGTTACGGCGGCGCAGGGCTTGGTCGGGGGTGATTAGGGAGTTGTGCGTCGTCGTTGAGGTCCACCGGTTCCATTTAGGTGCTAATCGGGCTGGGATTTGGTGCTATGGGCGAGTTCGACAGAACAGGGCGGCGCGGGCCCGTCGGCGGCAGTGAGCACGTTCCGTGCTTGCTGGGCCACGGCGACGGTGCCACAGGCGTGCGCTGGCATGCATGAGGCCACACGGAGAGCAGAGGGGCGTTGGGCGGCGCCGAACGGCGTTGAGCCGCCGTTCCGTCCCCTGTCGGCTGCTACGGGGGTTCGGCCGCCGCAAGACACGCCGGCGCGGGCGGCCAAGGGCGCCACCGACACCGGGAAGATGCCAAGCGCGCGTGCGGGGGTGCTGGCCAGGGAGAAGAAGCCGCGTGCAACGCGCCAAGCGCACTGTCTACGCGTGATTGAAACTGACGGACGAAAACGACACTGAAAACTGAATATTCCTGAAAATGAACAGCAACAGCGCAAGCAAGGTGTTCGACAGAATGCTTTTGGCATCTAGGGATTTTTCCTTGAGCTGAAACTTGGTGGAGTGGCTACTCATTGCTCCAGTAGGCTGCCTGATTTTTGGTGGAATTTTTGGAGAAGTGTAAGTATGAATTTCACCAAATTTGGCAAATCTGGTCCAAACTTGCAGAGACTGAATTTTGAAAAATTTGAAAAGAGAAGGAGTGTATCAAGATGGTTCTGGGTTGTGGGTACAAAGGACTTTCCAGGAGGGTTGGTTTGAGGTCAAAACTCAAATGCAAAAGGGTATTTGCTTTGAAAAACTCTCAGGCTCCAAATAATTTTCAGAAATGATTTGAGGGGAAAAATAATTATAATAAAATCCAAAACTTGCTTGGATTAGTTGGGACAGAGAACTTAGGTTGATTACAAGGAGGAGGGGAGGTTTTGGAGGGGTTTTATCACATGGGAAAAATACAAAGTCATGGGTGGTTTTCAAGATATGAAAATCCCAAATTTTCATAGAGTTTCTTTTTAAAAGAAAAAGATTAAACTCCCAAAATAATTTGAGAGGGAACCAACAGAGAAGAAGTTTCAAAAGATCAAACACCATAGCTTGAATAAAAATAAAAACTTTGCCAAAGAAAAGGAAGTTTTTAAGAGGAAGGTTTTCTGGAAAATTTTAAATGGCCTCTTTTAAAATCCAACAAAGTTTTTGATGAAAACCAAATTAAAATTTTGGAGTGTCACAACACCTACCCCCTTAGGAAAAATCTCATCCCCGAGATTTCAGCTGATCCTTAAATAAGTGTGGATGCTCTGTCCGAAGAAAATCCTCTCTTTCCCAAGTTGCTTCACTGTCGGTGTGATTGCTCCACTGGACTTTGAAAAACTTGATGGTCTTCTGTCGGGTCCTCCTTTCAGACTCCTCTAAAATTCTTACGGGACGTTCCCGATAAGTGAGGTCTGGCTGCACGTCAATGTTTTCATGGGATACTTGTTTCTCTGGGTTGCTTACGCACTTCCTCAATTGAGAGACGTGGAACATGTTGTGAATGTCGGACAAGTCTTCGGGTAAGTCTAGCTGGTAGGCTACAGTGCCTCTTCGTGCCACGATGCAGAATGGTCCAATGAATCTTGGTGCTAACTTTCCTTTAATCTTAAACCGTTGCAGTCCCCTCATAGGTGATACTCGTAGGTACACAAATTCACCGGGTTCAAAATTGACCCCACGATGTTTCTGATCGTAATAACTCTTCTGTCGGCTTTGAGCGGTCTTGAGTCGGTCCCTGATTAGCTTGACTTTTTCCTCGGCTTCTTTGAGCACGTCTGGGCCGAAGATACGGCTGTCTCCGGTCTCTGACCAATTTAGCGGGGTACGGCATCTCTGTCCGTATAGGGCTTCAAAAGGTGCCATTTGCAGGATGGCCTGGTAACTATTGTTGTATGCGAACTCGGCATATGGCAGGCTTTCTTCCCAACTGGTTCCATATGTGAGGACACATGCTCTCAGCATGTCTTCTAAAACCTGGTTTACGCGTTCTGTTTGTCCATCAGTCTGTGGGTGGTATGCGGTACTGAAGGCTAGTTGGGTTCCCAGAGCCTGTTGCAAATGCTCCCAAAATCTTGAGACGAACTGAGTGCCTCTGTCGGATATTATAGTCTTCGGGACACCGTGCAGACAAACTATGCGGGAAAGATAAATCCTGGCAAGCCTCTGAGTGGTGTGGGTCGTCTTTATTGGAATAAAGTGTGCCACTTTGGTTAACCTGTCAGTGATGACCCATATGGCATCATTCCCGTGTCATGACCGAGGTAGTCCGACAATGAAATCCATCCCTATTTCATCCCATTTCCACTCAGGTATTTTGTTTGGTTGCAGTAGTCCGGCTGGTCTTTGATGCTCAGCTTTTATGCGTTCACATGAGTCGCAACATGCAATGAAGGTGGCTATGTCCCTCTTCATACCGTGCCACCAAAATCTTTCCTGAATATCTTATACATTTTGGTTCCTCCAGGGTGGATCGAGTACGGGGCGGTGTGGGCTTCAGCTAAAATTTGATGTTTAAGGTCTTCTATGTTTGGCACGCAGAGCCTTTCTCCGTACCATAATATTCCTTCATTATCTATGACGAATCCCGAGGCCTTGCCCATACTCAACTTTCTTTTGATGCCTTCGATGCTGGTGTGACCGGGCTGAGCTCCTTTAATTTTCCCCACAAGGTCGGGTTGTATTTCCAAGTTTGATATGGTGCCTTCTGCTACCATTATCAAGTTGAGCTTGGCAAATTCTTGTTGGAATTCGGGCCTCAAGCTGTGCAGATTGTTTTCGTCGGAGCTGGGGTTTCGACTAAGGGCATCGGCCACTACATTTGCTTTCCCTGGATGGTAATGGATACCAACATCATAATCCTTTACCAACTCCAACCAACGTCGTTGCCGTAAGTTTAGTTCTGGCTGTGTGAAAATATATTTGAGACTTTTGTGATCCGTATATATTTCACATCGATTCCCAAGTAAGAAATGCCTCCATTCCTTGAGTGCATGAATAACTGCTGCCATTTCTAAGTCATGAGTGGGATAATTTTCCTCATGCTTGCGAAGTTGCCTTGAAGCGTAGGCGACAACCTTGCCTTCCTGCATCAACACGCATCCGAGACCCTTTCTGGACGCGTCACAATATACTTCAAAATTCTTGTGTATGTTGGGTACAATTAATATCGGTGCTGTCGTTAACTTCCTCTTTAGCTCTTGGAAACTTTTCTTGCAGACTTCTGTCCATTCAAACTTCTTATCTTTCTTGAGCAACCGTGTCATAGGCTTGGCTATGGTGGAGAATCCTTCAATAAATCTGCGGTAATATCCTGCCATTCCCAAGAAACTCCGTATGTCTGTTACGCTGGCTGGTGACTTCCAGCCAAGTATGGCCTTGACTTTCTCTGGGTCCACTGCGATACCGTCTTGGGTCAGTACGTGGCCTAGAAAGCCTACTTGTCTTAGCCAAAATTCGCACTTGCTGAACTTGGCATACAATTGGTGTTTTCTGAGCTCTCCTAGCACAATCCTGAGATGTTCTGCGTGCTCTTCTGGTGTCTTGGAGTATACCAGAATATCGTCGATGAATACCGCGACAAACTTGTCCATAAACTTCATAAATACTTTGTTCATGAGGTGAACAAAATATGCTGGGGCGTTAGTTAATCCAAATGGCATCACTGTGAACTCGTACAGTCCATATCTGGAGGTGAAGGCTGTTTTGGGGATATCTTCCGTTCGTACCTTCAATTGATGGTATCCTGACCTTAAGTCAATTTTTGAGAATACCTTGGCCTGAGCGAGTTGATCAAACAAATTGTTTATCCTTGGCATCGGGTATTTGTTTTTGACTGTGACCATGTTAAGTGCTCGATAGTCAATACACAATCTCAGCATTCCATCCTTCTTTTTGGCAAATAAAATTGGTGATCCCCAAGGTGAGGAGTTGGCTCGAATGTATCCTTTGTCTAGCAATTCCTTTATTTGTTTCTTCAACTCAACTAATTCGGATGGTGCCATTCGGTACGGTTTCTTGTATATGGGGGTGGTTCCTGGTACGAGCTCAATGCTGAATTCTATCTCTCGGTCTGGTGGCATGCCTGGTAGTTCTTCAGGGAATACATCTGGAAATTCACACACTACTGGAACCTTGTTTAGCTCAGAAACGTCCACCTTATTTAATCTCGGTTGTCGGGGTATTTTTCCTTCCTTGGCTGATACTCTTATGGTCTTCCCTTGGTGGTGTGTGAGAATTACGGTCCTGTTGAAACAGTCGATAAACCCCTTGTTGGTGGTTAGCCAATCCATCCCTAGGATGACATCCAGTCCTTTATTTTCCAATACAATAAGATTTGCGTGAAACTCCAAACTTTCGAACTCAATGACCACATTCTGACAGTAATTCTGAGTAACTTGCTGAATCCCAGGGGACTTGATGATTATGGATTTCTCCAAAGGAAGCATCGAAAAATTATTTTGCAAAGCAAAACTTTTCGAAATGAAAGAGTGAGAAGCTCCAGAATCAAACAAAACCATTGCAGGTATTGTGTTGACAGGAAACGTACCGAGTACGATATCCGGAGCATTTTGTGCCTCCTCTTTGGTTACGTGGTTCAGATGACCCTTCCTGTGGTTATTGTTGGGATTGAAATTGTTTCACTTGGGCGCTGAATTATTGCCGCCATTGTTCGGCTTTGGGGTTGAGTTCCTTGGCTTGGGGCACTGTTTGGCATAGTGCCCTTCTTCTCCACAAGCGTAACAAGTAACGCCGGGGCGATAGGTGAATTCCTTGTCCCTTGCATGAAAATTCTTGATTGGGCATGAGACATTGGATGAGGATTTGTGTGTCCCACCCTTTTGAAAATCTGTCCTGCTTCGGTGATTGCGAGCATGGTTAGTCTGGTCCCTTTTTCGCTTGCGGATATCTTCCAGACTGCGTCTCTCATTTTCCAGAGTAATGGCTTTGTCCACCAGTGTTTTAAAATCAGGAAAAGTGTGCACGACCAGTTGGCATTTAAGCGCGGGCGCCAGACCGTCAAGGAATTTCTCCATCTTCTTGATTTCAGTCATACGCTCTTCATTGGCGTAGCGGGACAATAGAGTAAATTGACTGTTGTAATCTAACACTGTCATGTTCCTTTGTTTGAGGTCATCGAACTCTCTCTTCTTGATTTTCATAATACTCTTAGGAATGTGTGCACCACGGAAACCTTCCTTGAAATCATCCCAGGTTATGTCATTTTCGTTGGGATGCATGTGTAGAAAATTCTCCCACCACGATGCAGCTGCTCCTGTGAGATAGTGCGGAGCATACAATACCTTTTCGGGGTCTGAACATTTTGCAATAATTAATTTCCTCTCCATATCTCGAAGCCAGTCCTCGGCTTCAAGAGGTTTGTCAGTGTGAGAAAATGTTTGGGGACGTGTCTTCTGAAGCTCAGATAACTTGGATTGCTGCTGATACTGTCCATGGTGATTCCCCATGTTGATGACTTGGTTCATCATTTCATGATGTTGTTGCTGACTCTGTTCATAAAGGCGGCACATTTGGGAAAGTGACGTTTCACTGTTCTGTTGACTCGACTGCCCTTGTGTGAAATTGTTGCCTGGTTGAGTGTCATAATCTTCCTCTGGCGGAGTAGGCATGGAGCGAGTCCAAGGACGAGACATTTTTCACTCTAGGGATATATTTTGTAAAACTCATAAGAAAAGCGAAGATGGTCGCAAAAACAAATCCAAAATTGCACAAGGATGGCAAATAATTTAAATGACCAAGATCACTTAAGAAAACAAATCGAATTGCGCACGGAGAAGGACTGCTCATTACATATCTTACACGCGGGCGATAATTATACAATACATCACTCAGGATATGCGTACATAATCCTGACATGTTATTTAGGCTAGTGCACTTCTCCAGTTCCTACATGATGCGCAAACAGGCTACTCCTCACAACCTATGTACATATCTTACAAAGCGGTACATCGCATGACGGGCAAGCGCACTCAGCAAGGCAAATGTTGACGATCTCCTTGGCCCTGCCAAGGGCGAGGCGTAGCGAGGTTGGGGACTCGACTTCCTCCTCGCTAATAGGCTCCATACGGGTAGTGTTGCGCAGAGTGGACGGAGCGGTTGCCAGGGGCGGAACAACATGAACAGGAGTGGGCGCGAAGGGTGGTGCAGTGCGCGCTGGAGTGGGTGCAATGACTTGGTTGAATTCTTCGGTAGAAGGTAGGCGACGAGTAGGCGCATAAGATGCTGATGACGAGACAAAAGTCAGTGGCGGTGCGGCGGGCAGGAGCTCCCTCCTGTTGGCGGCACAGCCATGGACTGAGTCCATGCGGGAAGCTACGAAGTCGTCCACCAGGTTGTCGAAGGCTGCCTCCAGAGCCTGGAGATACTCAATGAGCATCTCAAAAGCCTCGTCTCGTTCTCCTCTGGGGCAGGAGAATGCGTAGTGACAGGTGTAAGGCACATGGCATGGAAGATAGTGGTAGCGACGAGTCTTCATCGCAGGAAGGACATCCCTGAGGCGAGCTATCGCCTCACGGGCTGCCATCTGCATAGCATGCCTCTCCGTAGGCATGGCTCTTCCCACAAACCGGAAGCGGCGTAACTCACCACGCCCTCCCCTGAATTGCACCGTGGCCTGGTGCATGGTCAGACTGTCGTTGACCTTGTGCTGGTAGAGTGTGAAGACTGGGCGCACAGACGGCCCCATCGTGACCTGAACGATGAAGGAGAGAAGCTTGACGAACCCATCAGGCACGTTAGCGAAGGTCTGAGACTCGCAGCTGTTGTCGGCCATCTACAATGGTAAGCAAAAATTCTGAATGGTCAGATCATAAATTTATGCTGACAGTCAGAAAATGACTACAATTGCAAAAATATAAATTAGCTCTATCATGCTAATAACCAATTAGCGATCGCACCTAGTGGCTTCCTACAGTCATCCTGGCTCTGGTACCAAGCTTGTCACGACCGGTTTTCCAATAAAAATATTTATTGAGAAACCAATCTTTTGAGTCCAGTATGAGAGAAATCCTCCTCACTGGTAGACAAATTCTTGATACAATAAGCCAGTAGCATAGGATATATTATAGGGTTGAGCTAGGGCTGCTCAACAAATTATTACAAGCGCGCCAATAATTATACATAATGGCGGATATAACACAATGGTGTGGTGGCATACTACTGACTCGAGGATAAATTGATGGTGGAATAACACAGTGGGGAGTGATAACATGACTCTCAAACTGGCATCTCATTGAGCGTCGAGGTGAGGCTAGATAAATTTATTCGGGTTGCGGAAGCGGATATAATACAGTGACCAAATCCAGGGTCGCACGAGACTGACTGGGATTCCTCTAGGCGTCGGACTCGCTATCGAACTCTTCATCCATGAGATCGCCTTCGTCAGCATCTGGCCAAATCAACAAGCCAGTGAGTACTTTGAAAGTACTCGCAAGACAGTTCGGACGTAAGATATAACAAATGCATGCATGAATGCGTCATGATTAATTCACCAATGTACATTCAAAAATTAGCATAACGAGGTAAGTAAAAGGGAAACAACGGTAGTCCGCCTGAAATCTCACAAAGCATAAATGAAGACCGATCGGGTGTCTGAAGCGACGCCTCGAAAGGTGAACAAATGAATATAAGGAAATGATGCCACAGTCGGGCGTCTTAGCGACACCACATAAAGGGCTTTAAAAGAAATGCCACAGTCGGACGTCGGGGCGACATCACAGAAAGGGCTTTAAAAGAAATACCACAATCGGGCGTCTTAGCGACACCACATAAAGGGCTTTAAAAGAAATGCCACAGTCAGACGTCGGGGTGACATCACAGAAAGGGCTTTAAAAGAAATACCACAGTCGGACGTCGGGGCGACATCACAGAAAGGTCTTTAAAAGAAATGCCACAGTCAGGCGTCTTAGCGACACCACATAAAGGGCTTCATTCACAAGTAAATAATACTCATAATAAATATTCAACTCATGATAATAAACAGGTTAGTCCACCCACAGGAATAACATTTAACCAGACTTAGCACTCATGGGATTCACCGGAGTCTCTGTCATCAAACTGATACTGTTAGGACAAGATAATACGAATTTGGACATGGAATAGATGATTCAAGGAATGTATGACTCTGCAGAGTTTGTACAAAAAATTTCCCACAGCCAACGGATTTCTGTAGTCACGAAGGACTAGTTCCATTTACGGTTTTTCGGAAGAAAACACAGCTAACCAGTACACACCCATCCTACCTCTCGATGCTAGGAATCACCCTAGACATCGTCCAAGAAAAACTTTTGAGATGGGGAGATCACAATCTCGAATAGCATGGGATCAAATTTATATACGCGCGCTCTAAGGGGTGCCCCCCTCTCGGTCCCAACCGGAAACACCCATGCCCCCTGACCGGATGACTGGCTTTAATCCAGGGCCATGGAACCATCATCACGGCCTCTCCTTTTTGGTGTGTACCAGGAAAGCGGTGTGCAACTTACTAAGCCATATTCCTTGCGGAAAACATGTGGTAGTACAAGGAAGGAAGAATGGAAGGAACTGGAATGATACGAGTTGACATTGAAGTCACATAGTCTGGCATAAGCCTGGCATGCTACAACACTGCCATCTTACCCATCCTCATGCCAACACATGGCCATGCATACTCACATTCATCCACTCATGATTTCCGGAACTCACTTGCCTCGTCGTCTCAGGTAACAGGACATTCATCGGTATGTTCATCAACATGCCATAAACTACTTAATGCAAACATGCCAAAACAATCATCATATCAAAAGTTCAAACATGCTTGCCTGGTTCGGAGTAGTCGGAGCCTAGCTCGGTGAAGTTCGCGACTCCGTCACCGCCTTCGGTATCTACGGTATAAAGAAAATATATGCGCTATCGTAAATACCAAGAGGTGCACAAAAAGTATACCAATTATTTTTCAAATAAACCTGATAAAAAACTAGACAAAAATCTGAAGAGGACAGAAAAAGAATCAATCAAAAATACTATTATGTTTAAAAGTCATAAAGGTTTTTGTCCAGGGACTCATCTGTAATGAAACAGAAAGTTTCCAGGGGCTAGCTTATAAAAACAGAAAACATTTCAGTAGCAACTACGCCAGCCCAGCGGGGAAAACGTATTTTGCCCGAAGGCGTTTTCAGAAAACGATTCATTTAGAAATGACAGAGAGGCTGACGGAGGGTCCCGCCTGTCAGGTTTGAATATACGAACGGGGCGGCAGATTTCGCCGGTGCCCGAGAGCCGCGGTGGTCGCCGGCGGCGATCCACGGCGAGGTAAGGGTATCGGAGGTTACCAACGTGCTCACCGTGTCCTTCCGCAACGGTGGGTGGTGGTGTTGGTCGCCGGGGAGCACCACGTCGACGGCGGTCTCAACTCCGGCGGACGGTGGTTCGGGCGTGGATGGAGCTCGTCGGAGAGAGCTGCGAAGGCCAAATTGAGGAGGGGGTTAGTCTTCTGGTAGCTAGAGGGGGTAACGGACGGGGTTTGGGCGCCGGAGACGGCCTCATCGGAGCGAATCGGGGTGGAGGCCGAGGCGGAACGGGGCGGCCGGAGCTGGGGGAGGAGACCTCCTCGAGGTCCTCCTAGTGGCCTGGCGGGGCTTTGGTGAGGTGTAGAGGTGGTGCGTGCTCGAGGGTGAGCTCGGGGGCCCTTTTTATAGGCGGTCCGAGGCGGTGGCCGTGAACGGGGATCTCCGGTGAAGGTTACGGCGGCGCAGGGCTTGGTCGGGGGTGATTAGGGAGTTGTGCGTCGTCGTTGAGGTCCACCGGTTCCATTTAGGTGCTAATCGGGCTGGGATTTGGTGCTATGGGCGAGTTCGACAGAACGGGGCGGCGCGGGCCCGTCGGCGGCAGTGAGCACGTTCCGTGCTTGCTGGGCCACGGCGACGGTGCCACGGGCGTGCGCTGGCATGCATGAGGCCACACGGAGAGCAGAGGGGCGTTGGGCGGCGCCGAACGGCGTTGAGCCGCCGTTCCGTCCCCTGTCGGCTGCTACGGGGGTTCGGCCGCCGCAAGACACGCCGGCGCGGGCGTCCAAGGGCGCCACCGACGCCGGGAAGACGCCAAGCACGCATGCGGGGGTGCTGGCCAGGGAGAAGAAGCCGCGTGCAACGCGCCAAGCGCACTATCTACGCGTGATTGAAACTGACGGACGAAAACGACACTGAAAACTGAATATTCCTGAAAATGAACAGCAACAGCGCAAGCAAGGTGTTCGACAGAATGCTTTTGGCATCTAGGGATTTTTCCTTGAGCTGAAACTTGGTGGAGTGGCTACTCATTGCTCCAGTAGGCTGCCTGATTTTTGGTGGAATTTTTGGAGAAGTGTAAGTATGAATTTCACCAAATTTGGCAAATCTGGTCCAAACTTGCAGAGACTGAATTTTGAAAAATTTGAAAAGAGAAGGAGTGGATCAAGATGGTTTTGGGTTGTGGGTACAAAGGACTTTCCAGGAGGGTTGGTTTGAGGTCAAAACTCAAATGCAAAAGGGTACTTGCTTTGAAAAACTCTCAGGCTCCAAATATTTTTCAGAAATGATTTGAGGGGGAAAATAATTATAATAAAATCCAAAACTTGCTTGGATTAGTTGGGACAGAGAACTTAGGTTGATTACAAGGAGGAGGGGAGGTTTTGGAGGGGTTTTATCACATGGGCAAAATACAAAGTCATGGGTGGTTTACAAGATATGAAAATCCCAAATTTTCATAGAGTTTCTTTTTAAAAGAAAAAGATTAAACTCCCAAAATAATTTGAGAGGGAACCAACAGAGAAGAAGTTTCAAAAGATCAAACACCATAGCTTGAATAAAAATAAAAACTTTGCCAAAGAAAAGGAAGTTTTTAAGAGGAAGGTTTTCTGGAAAATTTTAAATGGCCTCTTTTAAAATCCAACAAAGTTTTTGATGAAAACCAAATTAAAATTTTGGAGTGTCACAGATGACCTGTCCTGTTCACCCATCAAGGTGCCTATTCTAATTTGGCAAGGTTTTATTGATTTCGCGTATCTTGCATATGTTGTCTTGCATTTCATCTACTGTGTTGCACCGACATCTGCTTAGTTTACTCATCATATATGTCGGGATGCCATGCCCATCCATTATCAATACATTTTCCATCTGTCATCATACCATGTTTTTCCACTCAAAAGTTGTTCTTGTGCATCAGACATCAAAAAGGAAGAGGGTGATTGCCGAACCTGAAGGGGCACCAGCAAAGTCCTTGGAAAATGTGATTGTGCCGGAGAAATCAGACAACACCCCACTTATATTGGCTATACAACCAGTGACACAAAATGTAGGACCGACTCCAGCAGACTGTACCCATACTTCACTGGCCACACCACTAGCCGCACCACATAGGACATGCACTCCAGCAAAAGGTATGCCGATTTCAGTTGCCATAGCACCAGCCGTACCACAGAAAAATCCCACTCCAGCAAAAAGTATAGCAAGTCCACCGGCCGAAGACCTATCCCAACTACAGAGACGACCAATTCCTGCAAATTGTAACCCCATTCCAGTTATTCCCAGTTTAAAAGACAATGCTTTCAATGTTGTTTCGTATCATATATTCCCATCATGGGACAAACACCATTTTCACATCTTCCTATCCCACTTACGTGTAAGTGCTATTATTCATGGTGATTATTTTCCTGTTTTCTGCTGATTGAACTCATCAATGATTTACATTACATTGTTGTAAGTAGGCGAGGGTCAATCTAGATAGTCATGACGAGAAAAGCTTGCTTGCGCTTTTCAAGGAAGCATTGCAGCAGTATTGGTGTTACCTGAGGAAATCACACTTTGATGGCAAGTCTATAAATGAATTTCTAGTGAAGTCTCGTGTGCTAAATTTAGAAGATATTGAATGGAAAAACCTTGTTATGCACTGGTCTCATTCCGAGGACGAGGTATTGTCTATGATATAGCATGACAATTTGAACTTCTACTTTTCTGCATGTGCCTTACGGATCTTTTTTGCAGGAAATCTGCTCGAAAAAGAATTCCGGTTTGAAAAGAATGACATGATATCGCAAATATGCTACCCGCTGCTTTGCTCTTGTTAGTACCTGTTGTCCTGTATCACTGTACTTGCATACATACATGGTTCATTATGTGACAGCAGTATGCATGATAGCTTGCTTATCAATTGTTCGCTCCAAATTATCTGATCTGTATGAATGGTTACATTAGTGTATAATATATCCAATGCCAATGAATTTTTTTAGCTCTGCATTGTTCTTGTAAGTACCTACTGTCATTTATCTGTGTACTTCTATTGACAGGTAGTTGTTCATGTACCATCACTCTGCAGCTTATTTTCCTTTGCCCTCCATTTTCTACACATAAGATCTATATTTACTCTTACCATAAGGTTGGATAACACCGATGGTACTAAAGAAGTTTAGCTCTGCATTGGTCTTGGTTGTACCTTTTGCTTGTATCGCTGTACTTACATTTATAGCTACTTGGTTATGTAGCACCACTCTTCATCTTATCTTAAATATTCTCCATTTTTTTCTTATATTGTCACATCTATATTCAGTCTTAACAAAATGTAGAATAAAGGCAATGCTTTTGAAGAAGATTCTGTGGTAAACTTCTTGAACTGCCCCCCCATCAGCATGGACAAGGGCTTTATAGAGCCTGCCTTCACCGATAATGTAAGTTTGTCCTTCTCAAGCCTTCAAACTTTGTTGTGTATATTTGGTTAGGCATGACTGCAACAGCTGTTTATTTTTGGTGTTTGCATTAAATTGCATGTTTAAAGTTTATTATGTAGTTCATAAACAAATGTTTGTCCTTCTCAATTTAAGTTTTCAGTTATACAACCAAGTTCCTTCTTCATACCATGTAAGTTAAACTATACAGAGCAAGTGATCTTCTTTTGCACTGCATGTATGCTTCTGTTCTTGATCCGTAATCCAGTGGTGTGGTGAACCTACCCACTACAGCACAATGTCATATTCTGCAATGTCTTAACTATGAACAATGTCATATCATTCTACTATTATTTAAACTGTCTCTTTGTTTGCCAATATGAAATGGGATAAATTGTCAGCACACTAACCATTGATACTTATGAGTTCTTGATCTGTAATCAAGTGGTGTCGTGAAGCGAGCAACTCCTTCACGATGTCATTTCCTGCCAAGTCTTGACCTAAACAATACCATATTGTGTTATTGCAATTTTAAATTGTGTCACTTTATTGGTCAGTAAGAAATGTGATGAATTGTCAGCACTGATACTTTTATGTGCAAAATCTGTCATCTGTCTGCTTGTTTATCTTTCAGAGTGAGGAGGATATAAGTGTTAAACAAGCGCAGTCTCATCAGCTTGCTCAGCTACTTGTGATGCAGCTCCCCAGCAGGGCTAACCTTTCTTGAACTCTATTGAAGTGTTGTCGGTTTTGTATATTATTTTGTCGGCGTGTTTAGTTGCACTGGTGGTGATCTTTGATCCATTGTGTATGTAATCAGCTGTCTGCTTGTGCTTTATTATCATACTGGCGAACTTTGATGCATAGTGGATGTAATATGTCGTAATTTCTTTATTGTATAGTCTAGGTTTTTTCTTATTCACGATGCTGCACTTATTTTACTCTATATATATCATGTCTTCGCAGTAAACCGGCCAAATCGTAAAATTACGGTACATAATCGGGCCGTCATGCAATCACGATGTATGATCCGCATCATGGGCCCCGTCATCTTGGTCCATTAGAAGGCCTAAATGTAAACCGGCCCACTAGTAGATTCGGGCCTTTAATAGGCCGAGTAAACCATCGGCCCTCTTTTCGCAAGAAAACTCAATGGGCTTTTAGGAGGCTGAGAAGTAGTTTGGGCCTAAAAGGTGCCGAACAACTCACGGGCCGGCATTAGCCCGAAATGGACCTCGACCCATGATTGTGCCAATCAAACCAGGCCGTAGTTAGGCCCAACTATATGACGGGCTTTTAACAGGCCGAAATTAATATAGGGCCGAAATGTTAAACGGGCCCTTAACAGGCCGAAACTAATATCATGCCGAATTACTAAATGGGACTTTAGCAAGTGGGCCCGAAAGCATAGCGTCCAGTTGACGGGCCGAATCTGATATGGGCCATAATTTAGCCCAAAGCCTCTTAAAGGGTCGGACCTGATCTGGGCCGTAATTTGGCCCAGAACATGGTAGGCTTTTAACGGGATGGATCTCATATGGGCCATTGTTAGGCCCGGAACGTGGCAGCCCATTAATGGATCGGATCAAATATGGGCCGACATTTGGCCCAAAACATGGCAGCCAGTTAATGGGCCGGCCTACTAGGGTCCTCAAAATCTCGTGGGCCTACAGCTGGGTCGGCACATTAATGTCGGCGAAATCTTGTGGGCATTTAGCTGGGCCGACCCATTATGGTCCACAAAAATCTTGTGGGACTTCACGTGGGCGGGCCCATTATGGCCCGCAAAAATCTTGTGGGCCTTTACCTGGGCCGGGCCATTATGGCCCGCAAAATCTTATGGGCCTTTAGCTAGGCCAGCCCATCATGGTCCGCAAAATTTCATGGGCCTTTAGCTGGGCCGGCCCATTATGGTCCGCAAAATCTTGCAGGCCTTTAGTTGGGCCGACCCATTTAAACTTTATGGGCCACTTTTGGGCCGGTCCATGTGTCAACATATCATAGGCGCATGTCCCCCATTGGATGAGTGACACCTGTGCCAACGCGGAGCTGACACATGTTTCCATCAACCAATCAGAATTTTACACATGGAAAATCCCCATTGGTCCGGGCTATTAACGGGTTATCAGATCCAAAACCGGACCCGATAGCTTAACGGTGTTCCGTTACGGTGGATGCCACGTGTTGGTCACCCTTGATGAAAGCACTTCTGTGAAGCGTGATTTATCATCATGGAAGTGCACACTTTCGTGATGATAATTTTGGTAATGTCATGTAACACTTCTACGACAGCACAGGTATGACTATCTTGATTCTATCATAAAATTGTCATGGATGTACATGCATGAAAGAAAACGTGACCTACTATGACAAACACGTATCATCACGGAAGTGTATTTTTTTGTAGTGTGCCTATTTACCCCCCAAGGTGTTTGCTCTAACTTGGCATGATGATGTTAGTCATATCATGCATATGTTGCCTTGTAGTGCCTACTTTCGATATCATATATGTCATCTGCTTAGTTTAGACATGTTCTGTAATGCCACATGTTTAGTTTCGATATCATATATGGGAATTATGCAATGCCATCCTGTTTAACCAGGCATCATATATTTGAATGATATCTAGCCCATCCTTTTCTTCATTAAATTTCCATTTGTCGACAATGTTTGTACACTAAACTACTCTTCCTATGAATCAGCCATTTGAGTGGGTGATGGAAAAATCTGGAGTGAAAACAAGGCCTTTAGAGAAGATAGTGCTACCTGTCGAAGCAGATCTCTTGCTGGGTGCTGATAGCTCCTCAGTGATGAATTCAGAGACAGATGACCAGTCCTATTCCCCCATCGAGGTGTATTCTCTAACTTGGCATGGTTCTACTGCTCATATCATGCATATGGTGTCTTGCGTTGCATAGTTTAGACAACATATACACAATATTCAACAACATGTTCTTAGTTCAGACATCATATATGTGAATGCCCTCCGCTTAGCATATAAATCACATATGTGAATTAAATCATGAGATCTTGGTTACTTAGATAACATGTATGTGAATTATGTCATGCGATCCTGTTTAGTTAGTCATCATATCTTTGAATTATGTTATGATATGCTATCCATTTTAGATAGACATCATATATGTGAAATTATGTCATGCTATCCGTTTTAGTTAAACAATATACATGTCAATTATTTACTGCCCTTTTTTTCCACACTATCTATTGCATCTATCTCTCAAACAATGTATGTACATTCAATTATGTTTCATGTTTATCTGCCATTTGAATTGGAGCGGGTGATGGCAGTATCTAGCGGAGTAAAAACACGGTCTTCAAATAAAACATTGCTACCACTTGGTGGAGATAGCACCCCGGTTGTACATGCACAAGAACCAGCCCTACCACACATAACCCAGACTCTCGCAGATTTTACCCCTACTGCGATGGATAGAGAACCAGCTTCACCCAATCTAACCCCAACCCCAGCAGATAGTAACTTAGTTCCTATTGACACAGCACCATCTCCACCATAGAGCTCCCAAACAAGAGCAGTTAGTAAGGCAGCTCCAGTGCCCAAAGCGCCAGTACTACCACGGCGAACCCCAACTCCACCAGTTAGTACACCTATTCCTATGGAGGAAGCACAACTAGCCATTCATAGTTTAGCATCTATCACATTTGATGTTGTTAAATCTTATGTGTCTATCTTCCCATCATGGAAATATTATACTGAAGATGAAGGAAAATGTCAGCTGCAGGTGTTTGTCCAGGAGTTATGTGTAAGTAATGTTATTCATGGCAATTACTTTGCTTTGTCCCATACATTCTACCTCCATGATGGTTATAATACATCAAATTTTCCCATTTTCTCTATAGAGAAGGACCGATTTGGAAACTCGAGATGAGGTAACCTGTGCTAATACCTCTGCTATCTTCAAGAATGCTTGGTGGCAGTATTGGAATTACCTGAAGAAAATGTACTTCACTCACAAAGAAACTCATCAAATTCCCTTACATTCTCCTGAGACACATTTACTTGATGATGACTGGGAACGCCTTGTTCTTTACTAGTCGCGAACCAAGAATGTGGTAACGTCTATGAGCTCATTTTATTTTAAGTACTATATGCTTGCGTCTTACTGTACTCTGTTCATGTAGAACAAGTGCTTAAACTTGAACAACAACTGTTCTCAGTTAAGATTCCATTGCTATCGTGCATACTGCTTTGCTCTTGTATCACTGTATTTACTCATACAAACTTATTTTTAAATTGAACTATCAACGGAAACTCCAATGGCACAATAGGTTTGTTTACGCATGTTTCTTTAACAGGTTTGCTCTTATAAATAGCTCTGTTGATTTCAATTTCAATTGTGTATACACTTGACTTCTCATATCATGCACATTACTAGCATCATAACAGGGCCAATAGTGTT
Organism: Triticum aestivum; assembly: GCF_018294505.1. Classification (NCBI taxonomy): domain Eukaryota; kingdom Viridiplantae; phylum Streptophyta; class Magnoliopsida; order Poales; family Poaceae; genus Triticum; species Triticum aestivum. The sequence continues at coordinate 69,471,265 of NC_057794.1, read as the reverse complement.
GTTGTACATGTAGACCTGTGGTACCCATCAGAAATCATGTTATGTTGTTTAGTTTCCCACACTTTATATTCTTTCAGTGCTGCTTTCTCTTGAACTGATATGATTTGAACCGTGTATCTATTTTGATTTGGCAAGACAATGCAGTGACTGATGACCCACAAGTATAGGGGATCTATCGTAGTCCTTTTGATAAGTAAGAGTGTCGAACCCAACGCGGAATAGAAGGAAATGATAAGCGGTTTTCAGCAAGGTATTCTCTGCAAGTACTGAAATAAGTGGTAACAGATAGTTTTGTGATAGGATAAATTGTAACGAGCAACAAGTAACAAAAGTAAATAAAGTGTAGCAAGGTGGCCCAATCCTTTAGTAGCAAAGTACAAGCCGGGACAAACTCTTATAATAGGAAAAGCGCTCCCGAGGACACATGGGAATATTGTCAAGCTAGTTTTCATCACGTTCATATGATTCGCGTTCGATACTTTGATAATTTGATATGTGGGTGGACCGGTGCTTGGGTGCTGTTCTTACTTGAACAAGCATCCCACTTATGATTAACCTCTATTGCAAGCATCCACAACTACAACAAAAGTATTAAGGTAAACCTAACCATAGCATGAAACATATGGATCCAAATCAGCCCCTTACGAAGCAACACATAAACTAGGGTTTAAGCTTCTGTCACTCTAGCAACCCATCATCTACTTATTACTTCCCAATGCCTTCCTCTAGGCCCAAATAATGGTGAAGTGTTATGTAGTCGACATTCACATAACACCACTAGAGGCTAGACAACATACATCTTATCAAAATATCAAACGAATACCAAATTCACATGACTACTCATAGCAAGACTTCTCCCTTGTCCTCAGGAACGAATGTAATTACTCATAAAGCATATTCATGTTCATAATCAGAGGGGTAATAATATGCATATAGGATCTGAACATACAATCTTCCACCAATTAAACCAACTAGTATCAACTACAAGGAGTAATCAACACTACTAGCAACCTACTAGCACCAATCCCGGACTTTGAGACAAGAATTGGATACAAGAGATGAACTAGGGTTTGGAGAGAAGATGGTGCTGGTGAAGATGTTGATGGAGATTGCCCTCTCCCGCTGAGAGGAGCGTTGGCGATGACGATGGTGATGATTTCCCCCTCCGTGGGAGAAGTTTCCCCGGCAGAACAGCTCTACCGGAGCTCTAGATTGGATCCGCCAAGGTTCCGCCTCGCGGCGGCGGAGTCTCGTCCCGAAAAGTTCCTTCTTATTTTTTTCTCATTGAAAGACCTCATATAGGAGAATATGGACGTCGGAGAGCCACCAGGGGGCCCACGAGGTAGGGGGGGCGCGCCCCCCACCCTCGTGAGAAGGGTGTGGCCCCCCTGGCCTTCATATTTTGCGAGGATTTTTCTTTATTTATTTTAAGGCGTTTCGTGGAGTTTCAGGAATTTTGGAGTTGCGCAGAATAGGTCTCTAATATTTGCTCCTTTTCCAGCCCAGAATTCCAGCTGCCGGCATTCTGCCTCTTTATGTAAACCTTGTAAAATAAGAGAGAATAGCCATAAGTATTGTGACATAAAGTGAAATAACAGTCCATAATGCAATAAATATCGATATAAAAGCATGATGCAAAATGGACGTATCAACTCCCCCAAGCTTAGACCTCGCTTGTCCTCAAGCGAAAAGCCGATAACAATAAATATGTCCTCATGTTTAGAGGTAGAGGCGTCGATAAAAATAAAATACGGACATGAAGGCATCATGATTATTCTCATAACAGCAACTTATATAGGTTTTGTCGTATGATTACTTATGTTCAAGTGATGATCTATTCACAATGCAAAAGTATAAATCATAAACCTTATTGGGCTCCGACAAATTATAATCTCAGTCACTGAAGCAATTGCAATTTATCATAACATCGGAAAGAGTCTACGTCAGAGATAAAAAGCAAGTCCACATACTCAACTATCATTTAGTCCCCCATAATTGCTAACACTCACACAATACTTGTGGTTACGGAGTTTTAATCGGACACAGAGAAAGATAGGGGCTTATAGTTTTGCCCCACAACCTTTTACCTCAAGGGTAATGTCAACAATAATGGTTCATGCTCCCCTACATCCAATTAGATATATATATCATGTTCTTTCCAACGTGCTGAGCTTGCCAAAGGATAAATTGAAAAAGGAAAGGTGAATATCATCGCGACTCTTGCATAAGGTAGAAGATAATAATAAAGGATAGGCCCTTCGTAGAGGGAAGCAGAGGTTGCCATGCACTTTTATGGTTGGATGCATAAAATCTCAATGCTAAAGAACGTCACTTTATATTGCCCCTTGTGATATGAACCTTTATTATGCAGTCCGTCGCTTTTATTACTTCCACATCACAAGATCGTATAAAACTTATTTCTCCCACACCAATCAATCATACATATTTAGAGCAATTTTTATTGCTTTGCACCAATGACAACTTACTTGAAGGATCTTACTCAATCCATAGGTAGATATGGTGGACTCTCATGGCAAAAGTGGTTTAGGGATTTTGGAAGCACAAGTAGTATTTCTACCTGGTGCTGAGAATTTGGCTAGCATGAGGGGGAAAGGCAAGCTCAACAACTTAGAGGAACCATGACAACATACTTTATCTCAGATATAAGAAAGACATAACTCATTACGTTGTCTTCCTTGTCCAACATCAACTCTTTAGCATGTCATATTTTAATGAGTGCTCCCAATCATAAAAGATGTCAATGATAATATATCTATATGTGAAAACCTCTCTTTCCTTATTACTTCCTATTAATTGCAACAATGACCAAAGCTATGTCTGCCAACTCCCAACAACTTTTAATCATCATACTCTTTCTATGTGAAGTCATTACTCTCAATAAGATCAATATGAACTTTTTGTTTCTTTTTATTCTTTTCTTCTTTCTTTTATTCACCCAAGATTATGGCAAAATAGTTAAGCCCTTGACTCAAGACTAATCTTTACCATATATAACTCACGGACTCAATTACATAGAGAGATCATAAAGCAAAACTCAAAACTAGATCCTGCCATAAACTTTATTCTACTAGATCAAGATACTACTAATAAGATCGAACTAAGAAAAACGGTAAAGATAGGAGTTGTGATTGTGATATGATACCGGGGCACCTCCCCCAAGCTTGGCAGTTGCCAAGGGGAGTGCCCATACCCAGATACTCAATTCTTCTTTGTTGGAGGAGACGGTGGAGGTGTTGTTGATGATGCGGGCTTTTCATCCATCTTCCAAGGCATAGGTTCACCATCATAGAAAGATGATCAAGTCTCCGGAATCCTCAAATCTGCAACCAAACTCATTCTTTTGAATCTATATTCATACTCACAGTTTTGGTTTTGAAGGTCATAGACTTGGGCTTGGAGGTGCTCGATCTTCTCATGTAGCTTGAAGATGGCCTCCTCGGTGTTCTTGGCATCGGCTTGTAGTTGTTAGTGAACTCCGCGAGCATCATGTGGCTAGCGTTGATTCCACGCTCCACCATCCTTTGGCACTTGAAAACTTGTTGCTCCACTGCTTCGAGCCTCGTCTCCATGCTTCCGGTCCCCTTTGGTCCCTCTTCATCGCGGATGTGCAGCAACCCATCACGCATCTCAATGGTTTGAGGGTGTCGCAGCACCTCCGTGAGGTAAGGGTTGATGACCTTCTCGAAGAACTTGTCCTTGGAGGCGCTTGGGGCCGTCATGATAACCTAGATCTGTCAGAAAAACAGCTTGAAACAAAAACGGGAGATTTTTGCATGATACAGGAGTCAAAACCTTCGGGAGGTTATATAATGAATTTTTACCGACCAAAATACATAACGTGCAAGAAAACAGAGTCCGGAAGGCACACGAGGTGCTCATGAGGTAGGGGTGCGCCCAGGGGGTAGGGCGCGCCCACCACCCTCGTGGGGCCCTCGTGTCCTTCCCGGACTGCTACTTATTTTTCTATTTTTCTAAATATTCCAAAACGGAGAAATATTGCCTTAAAAATTGTTTTGGAGTCGGTTTACTTACCGTACCACATACCTATTCCTTTTAGGAGTCTGAAACGTTTCAGAAAGTGTCCCTTATGCATTCCTCCGGGGTTACGATTTCAATAATATTGGTTTCAACATTTATGGGATTACCTGAGATATAATGTTTAATTCTTTGACCGTTTACCACCTTCGGATTTGTGCCCTCGAAGTTGTTGATTTTTATAGCACCGGAACGATAGACCTCCTCGATAACGTAAGGGCCTTCCCATTTAGAGAGAAGTTTTCCTGCAAAAAATCTTAAACGAGAGTTGTATAGCAATACATAATCACCTACATTAAACTCACGCTTTTGTATCCTTTTGTCATGCCATCTTTTAACTTTTTCTTTAAACAACTTGGCATTTTCATAAGCTTGGGTTCTCCATTCGTCAAGTGAGCTAATATCAAATAACCTCTTCTCACCAGCAAGTTTAAAATCATAGTTGAGTTCTTTAATAGCCCAATATGCCTTATGTTCTAGTTCGAGTGGTAAGTGACATGATTTTCCATAAACCATTTTATACGGAAACATTCCCATAGGATTTTTATATGCAGTTCTATATGCCCATAATGCATCATCAAGTTTCTTAGACCAATTCTTTCTAGACCTATTAACAGTCTTTTGCAAAATTAATTTGAGCTCTCTATTGCTCAACTCTACTTGACCACTAGACTGTGGGTGATAAGGAGATGCAATTCTATGATTAACATCATATTTAGCAAGCATTTTACGGAAGGCACCATGAATAAAGTGTGAACCACCATCAGTCATTAAGTATCTAGGGACTCCAAACCTCAGAAAAATAACTTCTTTAAGCATTTTAATAGAAGTGTTATGATTAGCACTACTAGTTGGAATAGCTTCTACCCACTTAGTAACATAACCAACATCAACTAGAATATGTGTGTATACATTAGAGGCAGGAAAAGGTCCCATATAATCAAATCCCCAGACATCAAATGGTTCAATAACAAGTGAATAATTCATAGGCATTTCTTGACGTCTACTAATATTACCAATTCTTTGACATTCATCACAAGACAAGACAAACTTACGGGCATCCTTGAAGAGAGTAGGCCAATAAAAACCAGATTGCAGTACCTTGTGCAGTTCTATCTCCAGCGTGGTGTCCTCCATAAGACTCGGAATGACACTTGCATAGGATCTATTCTTGTTCATGCTCAGGTACACAACGTCTAATAACACCATCTACTCCTTCTTTATAAAGATGTGGGCCATCCCAAAAGTAATGTCTCAAGTCATAGAAGAACTTTTTCTTTTGCTGGTATGTGAAGCTAGGTGGTATAAACTTAGCAACAATATAATTAGCATAATCAGCATACCATGGAGTACTACGAGAAGTACTTATAACATTTAATTGTTCATCAGGAAAGTCATCATTAATAGGTAGTGGGTCATCAAGAATATTTTCTAACCTAGACAAGTTGTCTGCAACGGGGTTCTCAGCTCCCTTTCTATCAACAATATGCAAATCAAATTCTTGTAGCAAGAGAACCCATCTAAGGTTTAGCATCTTTCTTTTCCATAAGGTATTTAATATCAGCATGATCAGTGTGAATAGTTACTTTAGAATCAACAATATAAGGTCTGAACTTATCACAAGCAAATACAACTGCTATAATCTCTTTTTCAGTAGTAGCATAATTTCTTTGAGCATTTTCTAGAGTCTTACTAGCATAATGAATAACATTTAATTTCTTATCAACTCTTTGCCCTAGAACAGCACCTATGGCATAATCACTAGCATCACACATAATTTCAAAGGGTAAATTCCAATCAGGTGGCTGAACAATAGGTGCATAGACTAATTCTTTCTTAAGTATTTCAAATGCTTCTATACAATCATCATCAAAGACAAATGGTATATCTTTTTGCAATAAATTAGTCAGAGGCCGAGAAATTTTTGAGAAGTCCCTAACGAACCTCCTATAAAATCCAGCATGACCAAGGAAACTTCTTATACCTTTGATGTCCTTGGGACATGGCATCCTTTCAATAGCATCAACCTTGGCTTTATCAACTTCAATACCTCTTTCAGAGACTTTTTGCCCCAAGACAATACCTTCATTAACCATAAAGTGGCACTTCTCCCAATTCAAGACAAGATTAGTTTCATCACATCTCTGCAAAACACGATCAAGATTGCTCAAGAAATCATCAAAAGAGGAACCATAGACGGAAAAGTCGTCCATGAAAACCTCACAAATCTTTTCACAGAAGTCAGAGAATATAGCCATCATGCATATTTAAAAGGTAGCAGGTGCGTTACATAAACCAAAAGGCATACGTCTATAAGCAAAAGTACCAAAAGGGCATGTAAAAGTAGTCTTTGATTGATCTCTAGCCGACACAGGTATTTGAGTGAAACTAGAATAACCATCTAGAAAGCAATAGTGTGTGTGTTTGCATAATCTTTCTAGCATTTGAGCAATAAAAGGTAAGGGGTAATGATCTTTCTTAGTAGCTTTATTTAATTTGCGGAAATCAATTACCATCCTATAACCTGTGATAATTCTTTGTGGAATCAATTCATCTTTATCATTAGGAACAACAGTAATACCTCCCTTCTTAGGTACACAATGGACATGACTTACCCACTCACTATCAGCAACATGATAGATTATACCTTCCTCCAGAAGCTTGAGTATTTCTTTTCTTACCACTTCTTTCATTTTAGGATTCAGACGTCGTTGAGGATCACGAACTGGTTTGGCATTTGCTTCCAAATTTATTTTATGTTGACATAGAGTGGGACTAATGCCCTTAAGATCATCAAGAGTATATCCAATAGCAGCACGATGCTTCTTCAGAGTTTTCAATAATCTTTCTTCTTCATGCTCTGAAAGGTTAGCACTAATAATAACAGGATATATCTTCTTTTCATCAAGATAAGCATATTTAAGATTATCAGGCAGAGGTTTAAGCTCAAACTCGGGATCACCCTTGGGTGGAGGAGGATCCCCTAGAATTTTAACAGGCAAGTTATGTTGCAGAATAGGTTCCTGTTTAAAGAATACTTCATCTATTTCCCTTCTTTCATTCATGAACATATCATTTTCATGCTCTAGCAAATAGTGTTCTAAAGGATCACTAGGAGGTACGGCAATAGAAGCAAGACCAATAATTTCATCCTTACTAGGTAATTCTTCCTCACGATGTTGCTTACTGAATTTAGAGAAATTAAACTCATGAACCATATCATCCAAGCCAACAGTAACAACATTCTTTGTGCAGTCTATGGTAGCATTGACGGTATTTAAGAAGGGTCTACCAAATATAATGGGACAAAAACTATCTTGTGGGGAACCAAGAACAAGAAAATTAGCAGGATATTTAGTTTTCCCACACAAGACTTCAACATCTCTAACAATTCCAATTGGTGAAATGGTATCTCTATTAGCAAGTTTAATTGTGACATCAATATCTTCTAACTCAGCAGGTGCAATTTCATTCTTAATTTCTTCATATAAGTCAATAGGTATTACACTAGCACTAGCACCCATATCACATAATCCATGATAACAATGATCTCCTATTTTAACAGAAATAATAGGCACGCCTACCACAGGTCTATGTTTATCTTTATCACAAGGTTTAACAATTTTAGCAGTTTCACCTTCGAACTGAATAACATGCCCATCAATATTATCAGACAAGAGATCTTTAACAATTGCAATTTTAGGTTCTACTTTAACTTGCTCAGGAGGTGTATAAGTTCTAATATTGCTTTTACGAAGAACAGTTGAAGCTTTAGCATGATCCTTTACTCTAACAGGGAAAGGTGGTTTCTCAACATAAGCAGTAGGAACAATAGGATCATTATAAGTGACAGTCTTTTCTTCAACTTTAATAGGTGCAGCTACTTTTACTTCTATGGGAGGATGATACTTAAACCACTTCTCCTTAGGGAGATCAACATAAGTAGCAAAAGATTCACAGAAAGAAGCTACTATCTCAGAGTCAAGTCCATATTTAGTGATAAATTTACGGAAAATATCGGTGTCCATAAAAGATTTAACACAATCAAGCTTAGGTGGCATACCTGACTCCTTACCTTCGTCGAGGTCCCAATCTTCAGAGTTGCGTTTAATTCTATCCAATAAATTCCATCTGAATTCAATAGTCTTCATCATAAAAGAGCCAGCACAAGAAGTATCGAGCATGTTGCGATTGTTTTCAGAAAGCCGAGCATAAAAACTTTGCATAATTATTTCTCTCTGGAGCTCATGATTGGGGCATGAATATAACATTGATTTAAGCCTCCCCCAAGCTTGAGCGATGCTTTCTCCTTCCCGAGGCCAGAAATTATATATATAATTGCGATCACGATGAACAAGATGCATAGGGTGATACTTTTGATGAAATTCCAACTTCAATCTTTTATAGTCCCATGATCTCATATCATCACATTGCCTATACCGTACCAATGTGTCTCCCTTCAAAGATAAAGGGAAGACCTTCTTCTTAGCAACATCATCGGGTATACCTGCAAGCTTAAATAATCCACAAACTTCATCCACATATATTAAGTGCTCATCAGGATGCTTTGTTCCATCTCCTGTAAAAGGGCCAGCTAGCAGTATTTCCATCATACCCGAAGGAAATTCAAAAGGAGTTTCATTTTCAATAGGTTCAGTAGGTTGAGGGGCAACTCTTTGCTCTACTGTACGGGGTGAAGATACCCCGAACAAGCCCCTCAGAGTATTACTTTCCATAGTAATAAGTGACAGTAAATTTCAGCACACTATATAAATTTTCCCTTACCAAATTCCACCTACCAAAGGCGATACACTCCTCGGCAACGGCGGCAAAAAAGAGTCTTGATGACCCACAAGTATAGGGGATCTATCGTAGTCCTTTCGATAAGTAAGAGTGTCGAACCCAACGAGGAGCGGTAGGAAATGATAAGCGGTTTTCAGCAAGGTATTCTCTGCAAGTACTGAAATAAGTGGTAACAAATAGTTTTGTGATAGGATAAATTGTAACGAGCAACAAGTAACAAAAGTAAATAAAGTGCAGCAAGGTGGCCCAATCCTTTTGTAGCAAAGGACAAGCTGAAACAAACTCTTATAATAGGAAAAGCACTCCCGAGGACACATGGGAATATCGTCAAGCTAGTTTTCACCACGTTCATATGATTCGCGTTCGATACTTTGATAATTTGATATGTGGGTGGACCGGTGCTTGGGTGTTGTTCTTACTTGAACAAGCATCCCACTTATGATTAACCTCTATTGCAAGCATCCGCAACTACAACAAAAGTATTAAGGTAAACCTAACCATAGCATGAAATATATGGATCCAAATCAGCCCCTTACGAAGCAACGCATAAACTAGGGTTTAAGGTTCTGTCACTCTAGCAACCCATCATCTACTTATTACTTCCCAATGCCTTCCTCTAGGCCCAAATAATGGTGAAGTGTTATGTAGTCGATGTTCACATAACACCACTAGAGGCTACACAACATACATCTTATCAAAATATCAAACAAATACCAAATTCACATGACTACTCATAGCAAGACTTCTTCCTTGTCCTCAGGAACAAACTTAATTACTCACAAATCATATTCATGTTCATAATCAGAGGGGTAATAATATGCATATAGGATCTGAACATATGATCTTCCACCAATTAAACCAACTAGCATCAACTACAAGGAGTAATCAACACTACTAGCAACCTACTAGCACCAATCCCGGACTTTGAGACAAGAATTGGATACAGGAGATGAACTAGGGTTTGGAGAGGAGATGGTGCTGGCGAAGATGTTGATGGAGATTGCCCTCTCCCACTGAGTGGAGCGTTGGTGATGACGATGGTGATGATTTCCCCCTCCAGGAGAGAAGTTTCCCCGGCAGAACAGCTCTGCCGAAGCTCTAGATTGGATCCGCCAAGGTTCCGCCTCGTGGCAGCGGAGTCTCGTCCCGAAAAGTTCCTTCTTATTTTTTTCTCATCGAAAGACCTCATATAGGAGAAGATGGATGTCGGAGAGCCACCAGGGGGCCCACGAGGTAGGGGGGCACGCCCTAGGGAGGGCGCCCCCACCCTCGTGAGAAGGGTGTGGGCCCCCTGGCCTTCATCTTTTGCGAGGATTTTTATTTATTTATTTTAAGGTGTTCCGTGGAGTTTCAGGACTTTTGGAGTTGCGAGAGTAGGTCTCTAATATTTGCTCCTTTTCCAGCCCAGAATTCCAGCTGCCGGCATTCTCCCTCTTTATGTAAACCTTGTAAAATAAGAGAGAATAGCCATAAGTATTGTGACATAAAGTGAAATAACAGTCCATAATGCAATAAATATCGATATAAAAGCATGATGCAAAATGGACGTATCAGTGACCATAGGACATAGATATATTTTTTGTTTGATGCTTTTATAATGTACTACTTGGCAATAGAAGACTTGGTAGTTTAATCTTGTCCACCTTACTAATGAACTGGTTCACCGAAATGAGTTTCATATACTAGTACATGCTAAACCTGTTATGTGTCTGCTTGTTTCTTCTTTTAGAATGCTGACAAAATATTGGGGAAGAGTGCCTTATTAAGAAATGATAATAAAGGAAGTCATGCAGATAAGGTTCAGGATCGTGAGACATCCTTGTTGGTCTCCAACAAAGCTGATAAAATAGCTAAGAAAAACTATCTTGAAGACAGTGAGGCAACCCCAAAGTCATGTCTTGGTTTATAGTTCTAGTTACTGGCCACTACCGCTTGCACAAGCTATTCAAACTCACTGTCTGAATCAGTTCGGTTCCTTGAGTCTCAACTACAAGCTGAAAGAGATCGATCAGCTATGCTGCGACAAGAAGCGGAGGACTGCGGAAGTCCCTAGAGCATTCAGATGCATACTTTCTAGTGCAACAGCAAGCGTTGGAGGATTTTAGCGCCAAACAGGACAAAGCTAATAAGCTTGCTAAGCTTATTGCCAACATGGGGGATACCCAGGATAACGTTTCTTGAGCTCTTCTAAAGTTGTTTCAATTATGTACTTGTTTTGCTACTGCGTTTATTTGCACTAGTGGCCAATTTTGACGGCCAGTGTATGTAATATGCTGCTTTGTTCCCTATATTTGCACTGGTGGCAAACTTTGATGCCCAGTGGATGTAATATGTGTAATAGATGTAATAGGCTAGTGTTAGTTGCTTGCTTGTTTATTTCCTTATTGTCTTGTTTAGTTGTTTGCTTGTAGTCACTGCAGCTCTTTTTCCACGTTTTTTAGTGGCCACAATAACCTAGTTTTGGTAACTAGGCCACAATAATCACGGCAACACACGAACTGTTGTAACCATGGCCTCCTCAGGCCGTAGGATCCGTGGGCCTTCTACGGGCCGTAGGATCCATGGGCCTTTTATGGGTCGTATGATCCATGGACTTTCTACGGGCCGTATGATCCATGGGCCTTCTACGGGCCGTAGGATCCATGGGCCTTCTACGGGGCGTATAATCATTTCGCCAAACATGGGTCGTACTATTCATGGACCATAACGGTCCGTTAATAGGCCGTATTTGATAACGCTATGAAAACTGCCCAACGGGTTAACGGACCACAAACGGTATTTGGCCCACAAACGGAACAGGCCAGTAATGGACCGTATCTAACTGAATTCTAGAAATGAGCCCAAGAATAAATGGGCCCTTAGAAGGCCGAAAGTTAACATGGCTGGAAACGACCAATGGAACAATGGGCCGTTAATGGGTATAAAGCGATACACTGTTCATTATGGGCTGGTTTCATCTCGGGCCTTTAATGGGCCGAGAGTTACAAAGGGCCTCATATGAGCCAAAAGACCTCATGGGCCATACATGGGCCGAAAGTTACAACGGGCTGGAATCATATTGGACGGCCCAGATGAAGCTACTGGGCTTAATTCCGATAGGTCGTAACGGGCCGGTAGTAAGCGAGACGTAAATGGGCTATATACGAACAAGCCGTTAACACGCTTTCCATGGGCCAGCCCGTTACCTTTTGACCAAGTCAAACGGGCCGGCCTTTTCACTGGAATGGGCCTCTGTTGGGCAATGCCACGTGTCGATGTATCATAGGCGCCTCCTGTCTAATGAGTGGATGACATCTGTCTGAACGGTGAGCCGGCATGTGTTTCCTCCAGCCAATGAGAATTTTACACGTGGAAAATTCCCATTGGTCCGGGCTGTTAGCGGGTTATTGGATCCAAAACCGGACCCGATAGCTTAACGGCGTCCCGTTACGGTGGATGCCATGTGTCAGTCACCCTTGACGAAAGCACTTTTATGACTCGTGATTTATCATCATGGAAGTGGACACTTCCGTGATGATAATTTTGGTAATGTCATGGAACACTTCTACGACAGCACATGTATGACTATCTTCATTCTGTCATAAATTTGTCATGGATGTACCTGCATGACAAAAAACGTGACCTACTATGACAAACACGTATCATCACGGAAGTGTATTTTTTTGTAGTGTCCCCTCTCGTTGCTATGCATCTCCTAGATAGATCTTGCATGATCACAAGAATTTTTTTGAAATACTGCGTTCCCCAACATTCATAATACTCAATCCACCAAAATAACTATAAAGAGACCCCGAAGTTTCCGTCGGAGAAAACCGTGCATCAACCCCTATGCATATATTACCCCAATATCACCGCGGGAATCCGCGAGTTGAATGCCATAACATATATCAAGTGACTCAATAGGATACCCCAATTGTCACCTCAAGTATTCATACCGCAAGACATATACCATGTGTTCTCATCTCTGAATATTCAATCCGACAAGACAAAACTTCAAAGGGTAAAGATTCAATTCATCACAACAAGAGTATAGAGAAGAGAAACATCATATGATCTGACTATATTAACAAAGCCCATGATATAGATCACGAGAGAGAGAGAGAGAGATTAAACACATAGCTATTGGTACAAACCCTCATCCCCGAGGGTGGACTACTCCCTCCTCATCGTGGTGGCCGCCGGGATGATGAAGATGGCCACCGGAGATGATTCCCCCCTCTGGCAGGTTGCCGTAACGGGTCTAGATTGATTTTCGGTGGCTACAGAGCCCTGCAGCGGCGGAACTTATGATCTAGATTAACCCCGAAGGGTTTCAGAATATTTGGGAATTTATAGTGCAAAGAAGGGGTGTAGGAGGCCACCGAAGTGGGCACAACCAACTTGGGTGCGCTAGGGGGCCCTAGAGCGCCCTGGTGGGTTGTGCCCTCCTCAGGGCACCCCCCAGGTGCTGCTTTGGCCCATCGGGAGTCTTCTGGCCCATAAAAAATCCACCAAAAGTGTCGCGGTGTTTGGACTCCGTTTGATATTGATTTTCTGCGATGTAAAAAACAAGCAAAAAGCAGCAACTGGCACTGGGCACTGGGTCAATAGGTTAGTCCCAAAAAATGATATAAAGTTGCTATTAAATGATTGTAAAACATCCAAGAATGATAATATATTAGCATGAATACTTCATAAATTATAGATACGTTGGAGACTGATACGTCTCCAACGTATCTATAATTTTTGATTGCTCCATGCTATATTATCTACTGTTTTGAATGTTTATGGGCTTTATTATACACTTTTATATCATTTTTGGGACTAACCTATTAACCCAGAGCCTAGTGCCAGTTTCTATTTTTACCCTGTTTTAGGGTTTCGAAGAAAAGGAAAATCAAACGGAGTCCAAATGACCTGAAACTTCACGGAACACATTTTTGGAAGGAAAGAAGCCCAGAAGACTTGGAGTGCACGACGGGGGACCTACGAGGAGGCCACGAGGCAGGGGGCGCGCCCACCCCCCTGGGCACGCCCTCCACCCTCGTGGGCCCCTCGTGCCCCCCTGACGTACTTCTTCCACCTATATATCTCCATATACCCTAAAAACAACCAGGAGTATAATAGATCAGGTGTTCCGCCGCCAGAAGCCTCCGTAGTCACCGAAAGCCAATCTAGACCCGTTCCGGCACCCTGCCGGAGGGGGAATCCCTCTTCGGTAGCAATCTTCATCATCCCGATGCTCTCCATGACGAGGAGGGAGTAGTTCTCCCTTGGGGCTAAGGGTATGTACCAGTAGCTATGTGTTTGATCTCTCTCTCTCTCTCTCTCGTGTTCTTGAGGTGATACGATCTTGATGTATCGCGAGCTTTGCTATTATATTTGGATCCTATGATGTTTCTTCCCCCCCCCTACTCTCTTGTAATGGATTGAGTTTCCCCTTTGAAGTTATCTTATAGGATTGAGTCTTTAAAGATTTGAGAACACTTGATGTATGTCTTGCGGTGGATATCTGTGGTAAGAATGGGATATCACGTGATTCACTTGATGTATGTTTTGGTGATCAACTTGTGGGTTCCGCCCATGAACCTATGCATAGGGGTTGGCATATGTTTTCGTCGTGATTCTCCGGTAGGAACTTTGGGGCACTCTTTGAGGTTCTATGTGTTGGTTGAATAGATGAATCTGAGATTGTGTGACGCATATCGTATAATCATACCCACGGATACTTGAGGTGACATTGGAGTATCTAGGTGACATTAGGGTTTTGGTTGATTTGTGTCTTAAGGTGTTATTCTAGTACAAACTCTAGGTCTGTTGTGACACTTATAGGAATAGCCCAACAGATTGATTGGAAAGAATAACTTTGAGGTGGTTTCGTACCCTACCATAATCTCTTCGTTTGTTCTCCGCTATTAGTGACTTTGGAGTGACTCTTTGTTGCATGTTGAGGGATAGTTATATGATCCAACTATGTTATTATTGTTGAGGGAACTTGCACTAGTGAAAGTATGAACCCTAGGCCTTGTTTACTATCATTGCAATACCGTTTACGCTCACTTTTATCGTTAGTTACCTTGCTGTTTTTATATTTTCAGATTACAAAAACCTTTATCTACTATCCATATACCACTTGTTTCACCATCTCTTCGCCGAACTAGTGCACCTATACAATTTACCATTGTATTGGGTGTGTTGGGGACACAAGAGACTCTTTGTTATTTGGTTGCAGGGTTGCTTGAGAGAGACCATCTTCATCCTACGCCTCCTACGGATTGATAAACCTTAGGTCATCCACTTGAGGGAAATTTGCTACTGTCCTACAAACCTCTGCTCTTGGAGGCCCAACAACGTCTACAAGAAGAAGGTTGTGTAGTAGACATCAAGATCTTTTCTGGTGCCGTTGCCGGGGAGGTTAGCGCTTGAATGTATATCTTTAGATCTTGCAATCGAGTCTTTTTGTTTCTTGTTTTATCACTAGTTTAGTTTATAAAAGAAAATTACAAAAAATGGAATTAAGGTTACCTCATATGCTTCATCTTTTTAATGTCTTTCGTGAGAATAAGGATTTCGATAATTGTGCTCAAGTGCTAGAAGAAGAATGCATTAGAATGTTTGGTACTAAATATTTGAATGATGGGCATGATTGCAATGTTGTTAGTACGAATTCCTTGAATATCCATGATGCTAATGATATGCAAAGCCACAAGCTTGGGGAAGCTATGTTTGATGAAGATGATATTTTTTGTCCCCCAAGTATTGATGAGCAAATTTATTATGATGAAAGCATGCCTCCTATCTATGATGATTATTGTGATGACACGTATGCTTTAAAGAATAATGATAACCATGAAACTTGTCATCTTGATCTTAATTTTCAATCACATGATAGTTATTTTGTTGAGTTTGCTCCCACTACTATTCATGAGAAGAAATTTGCTTATGTGGAGAGTAATAAAAATTCTATGCTTATGCATCATGAAAGTAATGCTTTATGTGATAGCTATATTGTTGAATTCATTCATGATGCTACTGAAAATTATTATGAGGGAGGAATATATGCTTGTAGGAATTGCAATAATATCAAGTTTCCTCTCTATGTGCTTAAAGTTTTGAAGTTATGCTTGTTTTCCCTTCCTATGCTAGTTGATTATTGTTCCCATAAGTTGATTGCTCACAAAATCCCTATGCATAGGAAGTATGTTATACTTAAATGTTCTAGTCATATTCTTCATGATGCTCTCTTTATGTTACAATTCTTATCTTTTATATGAGCATCATTGAAATCATCATGCCTAGCTAGGGGCGTTAAACGATAGCGCTTGTTGGGAGGCAACCCAACTTTATTTTTGTTCATTGCTTTTTGTTCCTGTTTAGTAATAAATAATTCTTCTAGTCCCTGTTTAGATGTGGTTTTATGATTTTAATTAGTGTTTGTGCCAAGTAGAACCTTTGGGAAGACTTGGGGAAAGTCTTGTTGATCATGCTGTCCAAAACAGAAACTTTAGCGCTCATGAGAATTGCTGCCATTTTTATTTGGAAAGTGATATTTAGTTAATTCTTTTTTCATATGATTAATAGACAAGTTACTAAGGTCCACAAATTTATTTGAGAATTTTATGAGTTCCAGAAGTATACGTTTGATTCAGATTACTACAGACTGTTCTGTTTTTTGACAGATTCTGTTTTCATTGTGTTGTTTGCTTATTTTGATGAATCTATGAGTAGTATCAGAGGGTATGAACCATAGATAAGTTGGAATACAGTAGATATTACAACAATGTAAAAACAATGATTTCATTATAGTACCTGGAAGTTGTGATTTATTTTCTTATACTAACGGAGCTTACGAGTTTTCTGTTAAGTTTTGTGTTGTGAAGTTTTCAAGTTTTGGGTAAGGATTTGATGGACTATGGAATAAGGAGTGGCAAGAGCCTAAGCTTGGGGATGCCCAAGGCACCCCAAGGTAATATTAAAGGATATCCAGGAGCCTAAGCTTGGGGATGCCCCGGAAGGCATCCCATCTTTCGTCTTCGTTCATCGGTAACTTTACTTGGAGCTATATTTTTATTCGCCACGTGATATGTGTTTTACTTGGAGCGTCAATTTATTTTGTTAAGATTTGATTGCTTTTATTTAGAACAATGTTTTTCATCTTTTATTTCAATAAAAGTGGCATTGATAGCCTTTACTATGCCTATGTCAGAAGTCCACATATTGTTGTTTAAAAACAGAAAGTTTACCGCTGTTGCAATAATTCCCTAGAAAATTCAGAATGTGATAAAATGTTGAAACCTTTTGAATATTACGCTCTAATAAATTTACTACAGTGGGAATTTTCTTTCATAATTTTTGGAGTTAGGGAAGTATGGATGTTGCTGCATTCCTCACAGACTATCCTGTTTATGCAGATTGCTGTTATGTTTGCATTGTTTGCATATGTTTGCTTCTTTAATGATTCTATTTGAGGATAGAACTATTAAATATGCAGAGGCATTTAGTATGCAATGTTGAATAATAATTTTAGTGATTTGATACAGTAGAGTATGATAAGGTTTTTGCAATGGTTTATACTAACTTATCTCACGAGTCCTTGTTGAGTTTTGTGTGGATAAAGCTTTTGAGATTTAGGGAGACCGTGATATGAGAGGAATTAAGGAGACACAAAAGCTCAAGCTTGGCGATGCCCAAGGCATCCCAAGATAATATTTCAAGAAGTATCAAGCATCTAAGCTTGGGGATGCCCCGGTTAGCATCCCACGTTTCTTCTTCAACAACTATCGGTTAGTTTCGGTTGATCCTAAGTTCTTGCTTCTTCACATGATGTTTGCCATTCTTAGAATGTCATTTTATTTTGCTTTGCTTGCTGTTTGAATAAAATAGCAAGATCTGAAATTCTTAAATGTTAGAGAGTCTTCACATAGTTGCATAATTATTCAATTACTCATTGATCTTCACTTATATCTTTCGGAGTAGTTTGTCATTTGCTCTACTGCTTCACTTATATTTTTTAGAGCATGGTGGTAGTTTTATTTTGAAGAAATAGATGAACTCTCATGCTTCACTTAGATTATTTTGAGAGTCTTAATAGCATGGTAATTTGCTTAAAATCCTAATATGCTAGGTATTCAAGAATAATAAAACTTTCTTATGAATGTGTTGAATACTAAGAGAAGTTTGATGCTTGATGGTTGTTTTGAGATATGGGGTAATAATATCAAAGTCGTGCTAGTTGAGTAGTTGTGAAATTGAGAAATGCTTGTGCTGAAGTTTGCAAGTCCCGTAGCATGCACGTATGGTAAACGTTGTGTAAAAAATTTGAAACATGAGGTGTTATTTGATTGTCCTCCTTATGAGTGGCGGTCGGGGACGAGCGATGGTCTTTTCCTACCAATCTATCCCCCTAGGAGCATGCGCGTAGTGCTGAGGTTTTTGATGGCTTGTAGATTTTTGCAATAAGTATGTGAGTTCTTTATGACTAATGTTGAGTCCATGGATTATATGCACTCTCACCCTTCCATCCTTGCTAGCCTCTGCGGTACCATGCATTGCCCTTTCTCACATTGAGAGTTGGCGCAAACTTCGCTGGTGCATCCAAACCCCGTGATACGATACGCTATATCACACGTAAACCTCCTTTTATCTTCCTCAAAACAGCCACCATACCTACCTATTATGGCATTTCCATAGCCATTCCAAGATATATTGCCATGCAACTTTCCACCATTCCGTTCATCATGACACATTCATCATTGTCATATTGCTTAGCATGATCATGTAGTTGACATAGTATTTGTGGCAAAGCCACCGTTCATAATTCTTTCATACATGTCACCCTTGGTTCATTGCATATCCCGATACACCACCGGAGGCATTCATATAGAGTCATCTTTGTTCTAGTATCGAGTTGTAATCATTGAGTTGTAAATAAATAGAAGTGTGATGATCATCATTATTAGAGCATTGTCCCAAGTGAGGAATAAAAAAAGAGAAAGGCCATAAAAAAGAGAAGGCCCAAAAAAAGAGAAAGGCCATAAAAAAAGAAAAGGCCCCAAAAAAGAGAAAGGCCATTAAAAAGAGAAGGCCCAACAAAATGAGAGAAAAAGAGAGAAGGGACAATGTTACTAGCCTTTTACCACACTTGTGCTTCAAAGTAGCACCATGATCTTCATAGTAGAGAGTCTCTCATGTTATCACTTTCATATACTAGTGGGAATTTTTCATTATAGAACTTGGCTTGTATATTCCAACAATGGGCCTCCTCAAGTGCCCTAGGTCTTCGTGAGCAAGCAAGTTGGATGCACACCCACTTAGTTTCTTTTGTTGAGCTTTCATACATTTATAGCTCTAGTGCATCCGTTGCATGGCAATCCCTACTCCTTGCATTAACATCAATCCGTGGGCATCTCCATAGCCCATTGATTAGCCTCGTTGATGTGAGACTTTCTCCTTTTTGTCTTCTCCACATAACCCCCCTCATTATATTCTATTCCATACATAGTGCTATATCCATGGCTCGCACTCATGTATTGCGTGAAAGTTTATGAGTTTGAGATTACTAAAGTATGAAACAATTGCTTGGCTTGTCATCGGGGTTGTGCATGATGAGAGCATTCTTGTGTGACGAAAATGGAGCATGACTAAACTATATGATTTTGTAGGGATGAACTTTCTTTGGCCATGTTATTTTGAGAAAACATAATTTCTTAGTTAGTTTGCTTGAAGTATTATTATTTTTATGTCAATATGAACTTTTTTCTTGAATCTTTCGGATCTGAATATTCATGCCACAATTAAGAAGAATTACATTGAAATTATGCCAAGTAGCACTCCGCATCAAAAAAATCTGTTTTTATCATTTACCTACTCGAGGACGAGCAGGAATTAAGCTTGGGGATGCTGATACGTCTCCAACGTATCTATAATTTTTGATTGCTACATGCTATATTATCTACTGTTTTGAATGTTTATGGGCTTTATTATACACTTTTATATCATTTTTGGGACTAACCTATTAACCCAGAGCCCAGTGCCAGTTTCTGTTTTTACCCTATTTTAGGGTTTCGAAGAAAAGGAAAATCAAACGGAGTCCAATTGACCTGAAACTTCACGGAACTCATTTTTGGAAGGAAAGAAGCCCAGAAGACTTGGAGTGCACGTCGGGGGACCTGCGAGGAGGCCACGAGGTAGGGGCACGCCCTCCACCCTCGTGGGCCCCTCGTGGCCCCCCTGACATACTTCTTCTGCCTATATATCTCCATATACCCTAAGAACATCCGGGAGTATAATAGATCGGGAGTTCCGCCGCCAGAAGCCTCCGTAGTCACCGAAAGCCCATCTAGACCCGTTCCGGCACCCTGCCGGAGGGGGAATCCCTCTTCGGTAGCAATCTTCATCATCCCGATGCTCTCCATGACGAGGAGGGAGTAGTTCTCCCTTGGGGCTAAGGGTATGTACCAGTAGCTATGTGTTTGATCTCTCTCTCTCTCTCTCTCGTGTTCTTGAGGTGATACGATCTTGATGTATCGCGAGCTTTGCTATTATATTTGGATCCTATGATGTTTCTTCCCCCCCCCCTCTACTCTCTTGTAATGGATTGAGTTTCCCCTTTGAAGTTATCTTATCGGATTGAGTCTTTAAAGATTTGAGAACACTTGATGTATGTCTTGCCGTGGATATCTATGGTGACAATGGGATATCACGTGATTCACTTGATGTATGTTTTGGTGATCAAATTGCGAGTTCCGCCCATGAACCTATGCATAGGGGTTGGCACATGTTTTCGTCATGATTCTCCGGTAGGAACTTTGGGGCACTCTTTGAGGTTTTACGTGTTGGTTGAATAGATGAATCTGAGATTATGTGACGCATATCGTATAATCATACCCACGGATACTTGAGGTGACATTGGAGTATCTAGGTGACATTAGGGTTTTGGTTGATTTGTGTCTTAAGGTGTTATTCTAGTACGAACTCTAGGGTTGTTTGTGACACTTATAGGAATAGCCCAACAGATTGATTGGAAAGAATAACTTTGAGGTGGTTTCGTACCCTACCATAATCTCTTCGTTTGTTCTCCGTTATTAGTGACTTTGGAGTGACTCTTTGTTGCATGTTGAGGGATAGTTATATGATCCAACTATGTTATTATTGTTGAGGGAACTTGCACTAGTGAAAGTATGAACCCTAGGCCTTGTTTACTATCATTGCAATACCGTTTATGCTCACTTTTATCATTAGTTACCTTGCTGTTTTTATATTTTCAGATTACAAAAACCTTTATCTACTATCCATATACCACTTGTTTCACCATCTCTTCGCCGAACTAGTGCACCTATACAATTTACCATTGTATTGGGTGTGTTGGGGACACAAGAGACTCTTTGTTATTTGGTTGCAGGGTTGCTTGAGAGAGACCATCTTCATCCTATGCCTCCTACGGATTGATAAACCTTAGGTCATCCACTTGAGGGGAATTTGCTACTATCCTACAAACCTCTGCACTTGGAGGCCCAACAACGTCTACAAGAAGAAGGTTGTGTAGTAGACATCAGAGACGTATCAACATCCCCAAACTTAATTCCTACTCGTCCTCAAGTAGGTAAATGATAAAAGAAATAATTTATGAAGTGTGAATGCTAGCAAAGTGCACAAGTTTGATCAATGATAATTTCAATCACTTTTCCTAGCATCATAACAACAATTCTTTCTTATGAAACTTCTCATGTTATAGTGGCAACCAATTTACATGTTAAGGTTCAAACAATGAATTCTCTTGAAACCCAACAACCTATGTTCTTAGTCACCAAGCAATTGCAATTCAACTTATTCAACAGAGTTTAAGTAAGAGCTCCACATACTCAACCATCATATAGTCTTCTATGATTGCTAACACTCACCGCATACACATGAGCAAAACATTGCAACCGGACACATAGAAAGATAGGGGCTTATTGTTTTGCCTCCCAACGTATTCACCTCAAGGGTGATGTCAACAATAATAACTCATGCTACACATATCCATCTGGATATATGTGCCTAGATCTTTCCTCAGCACATGATGCTTGCCAAAAGAGAAAAATAAAAAGGAATAGAGAGAAGAACTTTGACTCTTGCATAAAAGTAAATACAGAAAAGTAAAAGATAGGCCCTTCGCAGAGGGAAGCAGAGGTTGTCATGCGCTTATTTGTTTGTATGCTCAATCCCTTAATGCCCCTTGTGATAGCAAACTTTATTATGCAGTCTGTCGCTTTTATTGCTTTACCATCACAAGTTCATACAACGCTCATTTTTCTCTTACACTAAATGATCTTACACTTTTAGAAGCAATTTTTATTGCCTTATTGCACTGATGACAACTTACTTGAAGGATCTTGCTCAATCCGTAGGTAGGTATGGTGGACTCTTGAAAATAAGATTTGGGTTTAAGGGTTTTTGGATACACAAGTAGTATCTCTACTTGGTGCGGAATTTTTGGCTAGCAAAGATGGGGGCAAGCACCACGTGTTGAAGGATCTACGACAATATAACTTCTATGTGAATATGAACAAACATAAACCATTATGTTGTCTTCCTTGTCCAATATCAACAATTTTGGCATATAATATTTTGATGGGGACTCACAATCACAAAAGATTTCCATGATAGTGTATTTATATGTGAAAGTTCTCTTCCTTATACTAATTATTCGTGAATTGCTTGTATGACCAATATTGTGATTGTCAAGCCTCAAAAAATTTCACTTTCTAAACCCAATGTGAAGCTACCACTAGGCATGGTATTATTTCAACTTCATGACATTCAATTTATTCAACAATTTACTCATAGGATATAAGTGAAGCACAAGAGTAAATTACATAGAAAAGAGCTTCGTTGACGGGATGTGAATGCCACTTACTTAGCCTCTCTGGCAACTATTTGAGGGCTCTATTTTATTTAAAAACTTTCAGATCTAAGTATCTAATTAGAACAACAAGAAAAACAAAACAAAATTACATTTCTTCAATAGCACACATCATGTGAAGAAGCAAAAACTTAGGATCAATCGATAATGACCGATAATTGCTGAAGAAGAAAGGTGGGATGCCTACTGGGGCATCCCCAAGCTTAGATGCTTGAGACTTCCTGAAGTATTATCTTGGGCTGCCCTGGGCATCCCCAAGATTAGCTTTTGTGTCTCCTTAATTCTTCTCATATCACGGTTTTCCTAAATCTCAAAAGCTTCATCCACACAAAACTCAACAAGAACTTGTAAGATAAGTTACTATAAACCAATGCAAAAACCTTATCATTCTCTACTGTAGAGAATCAATAAAATTATTATTCAACATTTCATACTAAATGCCTCTGCATATTTAATACTCCTATCCGCAAATACAATCATTAAACAAGCAAACATATGCAAACAATGCAAACATATCAGCAATCTGCCAAAACAGTACAGTCTATAAAGAATGCAAGAGTATCAATACTTATTCAACTCCAAACATTATGAAAATTTATCGGAGCTCATTTTACAAAAAAAATTCAACATTTTATCATATTCTGACTTTTCTAGGGAATTTTTGCAACAACAGTAAACTTTCTGTTTTCAAACAGCAACATGTATACTTGCAAAATAAGCATGACAAAGGCTATCATTGCCACTTTTATTGAAATAAAAGATGCAAAAAATTATTCTAAATAACAGAAAGAAAATCCTAACAAAATAAAATGATGCTCCAAGTAAAACATATATCATGTGACGAATGAAAATATAGCTCCAAGTGAGGTTACCGATAATGTTGGAGACGAAAGAGGGGATGCCTTCCAGGGCATCCCCAAGTTTAGTTGCTTGGATATTCCTTGAATATTTCCTTGGGGTGCCTTGGGCATCCCCAATCTTAGGTTCTTTTCACTCCTTATTCTCCTCATATCGATATCTCACCCAAAACTTGAAAAGTTCAATTACACAAAACTTAACGGAACTTTGTGAGATAGGTTAGTATGATAAAGAGCAAACCATTCCACTTTTGGTACTGCCAAAGACAAGATTCATAATTGTTCTCACACAATGCCTACTGTATCATATCATTTCTACAATTTATATTGAGCAATATAAGCCATAGAAACTAGAAAACAAGCGAACTATGCATTGAAAACAGAATCTGTCAAAAACAGAACAGTCTGTAGTAATCTGTACTCAAACCATACTTTTGCTAATCCAAAAATTCTGAAAATTAGTACCACGTGAGATATTTGTATATTAATCTTCTTCAAAAAGAATCAGTATTTTATCGCACTTCTGCTAAAAATGAGAATTGTTTTCTGAGTGCAAAAGTTTCTGTTTTTCAGCAAGATCAAATCAACTATCACCCAACATGATCCCAAAGGCTTTAGTTGGTACTTTATTGAAACAAAATTTATAAAACATGATTACTACAGTAGCATAATCATGTGAACACACAAAAATAGTAGGTAAAAGTGTTGTGTTATCTCCCAGCAAGCGCTTTTCTTTTATGCCTTTTAAGCTAGGCATGATGATTTCAATGATGCTCGCATAAAAGATAAGAATTGAAACATGAAGAGAGAATCATGAAGCATATGACTAGCACATTTAGGTCTAACCCACGTCCTATGCATAGGGATTTTGTGAGCAAACAACTTATGGGAACAAGAATCAACTAGCATAGGAAGGCAAAACAAGTGCAAATTCAAAACAATCAACACATAGAGAAGAAATTTAATATTATTGAGATTTGTAAGAGCATAAGTTCCTTCCACATAATAATTTTCAGAAACATCATGAATGGATTCAACAATATAACTATCACATACATCACTCTTTTCATGATGCACAAGCATAGAAGATTTATCACTCTTTATGGCATAGATGTCATCATAATAATCATCATAGATAGCAACTTCATTGTCATAGTCAATTGAAACCTCTTCCAAAATAGTGGATTTATCACTAAATAAAGTCATGACCTCTCCAAATCCACTTTCATCAATATTGTATTAAGATTCAACACCCTCCAAAATAGTGGGATCACTACTACCTAGAGTTGACACTCTTCCGAACCCACTTTCATCAATGTAACCATCATAAATAGGTGGCATGCCATCATCATAATAAATTTTATTATTGAAAGTAGAAGGAATCTGAGGATCATATTCATTTAGCAAAGCATCCCCAAGCTTAGGACAATCATTATTTCCAGCAAATAAATCTTCAAACATATCATACTCATCAAACATAGCATCCCCAAGCTTGTGGTTTTGCATATCATCACAATCATTCTTATCAACAGCATGAATGGCACCAATAGTATAGCAAACATTATTATCGTATTCTTCAAAGAAAGTGCCAAAAAGATTTCCAAGATTATAAGAAGTATCATTATCTTCCCAATAATAATCATCACAACAAGCAATAGGCATAACAAAATCATCATCAAGTTCATCATTTTCCACAATAATTTTTGATTCATTTTCATGGGGCACAACAATAATAGGAGCAACATTATTTGGGAGAGCTAGCTTTTTACCTCTATTCTTTCTTCTTTTCTTCTTCTTCACCACATCATGTGTGGGTTCAATTAATTTTTTTGAGCTCCTTGTTGAAGAGATTGATTGGATAGGAAGTTCCTCCTCATTACCCGATTCATCATAATAAACACTAGGAGGGTATTGGGAAATATTTTCCATTTCATCAGTACTCTCTTCATATTCCATTTGTTTTCTTGTCTTTAGGTAGTTGACAATATAAGGATTCTCAATGCAATTTACCGCACAAAACATATAAATTTCCTCTAGATCAAATTGAATAAATCTCTTGGGATTTTGAAAATTATCAGTTATATGTTTCATTTCTTCATACCCCAAAAGAAGACTAAGCTATTTATGATGCTCAAGGGTAATTAAGTTATCATAATTTTTGGACACGATTTGATCATAAAAGAATTTGCATTGGAGATTTAAATGACCACGTTCATTGCAAAGTTCACAAGGATGGCAAAAAAATGACATCTTTCAGCACAATCATCTAGCCTCTCTTGCAACCTTTTTGTTTCTAAATATTATAAAGATGATCAGTAATATGATGCAACCTAAATTCCATTTTTTATGTAGTTTTCTTTTATAAACCAAACTAGTGATAAAACAAGAAACTAAAAGATTCAATTGCAAGATCTAAAGATATACCTTCAAGCGCTCACCTCCCCGACAACAGCCCTAGAAAAGATCTTGATGTCTACTATGCAACTTTATTCTTGTAGACACGTGTTGGGCCTCCAAGCGCAGAGTTTTGTAGGGCAGTAGCAATTTTCCCTCAAGTGGATGGACTAAGGTTTATCAATCCGTGAGAGGTGTAGGATGAAGGTGGTCTCTCTCAAACCACCCTGCAACCAAATACAAGCAATCTCTTGTGTCCCCAACACACCCAATACAATGGTAAATTGTATAGGTGCACTAGTTCGGCGAAGAGATGGTGATAAAAGTGCAATATGGATTGTAGAAATATATTTTTATAATCTGAATAAATAAAAACAGCAAGGTAGAAAATAGTAAACGGGCACAAAAACAGTGTTTCAATGCTTAAAAACAAGGCCTAAGGTCCGTACTTTCGCTAGTGCAATCTCTCAACGGTGCTAACATAGTTGGATCATATGATTATCCCTCGAAGTGTAGTAAAGAATCACTCCCGGTTCCTATTAGCAGAGAACAAAAGATAGATATTGTTTGTAGGGTACGAGGCCACCTCAAAGCTATTCTTTCCGTTCGATCTATTCAAGAGTTCGTATTAAAGCAACACAAAGCTATTGTTTCCGTTCGATCTATCCTAGAGTTCGTACTAGAATAACACCAAAGCAAGTTCATATTCATAATACTCAATCCACACAAAGAACTATAAAGAGACCCCGAAGTTTCCGTGGGAGAAAAACGTGCATCAACCCCTATGCATAGATTACCAAATATCACCGCGGGAATCCGCGAGTTGAATGACATAACATATATCAAGTGAATCAATAAGATACCCCAATTGTCACCTCAAGTATTCATACCGCAAGACATATATCATGTGTTCTGATCTCTGAATATTCAATCCGACAAGACAAAATTTCAAAGGGTAAAGATTAAATTCATTAGAACAAGAGTATAGAGGGGAGAAACATCATATGATCTGACTATATTAACAAAGCCCATGATATAGATCACGAGAGAGAGAGAGATTAAACACATACCTACTGGTACAAACCCTCAGGACCGAGGGTGGACTACTCCCTCCTCATCGTGGTGGCCGCCGGGATGATGAAGATGGACACCAGAGATGAATCCCCCTCCGGCAGGGTGCCGGAACGGGTCTAGATTGGTTTTCGGTGGCTACAGAGCTCTACGGCAGCGGAACTTCTGATCTAGGTTAACCCCGAAGGGTTTCAGAATATTCGGGAATTTATAGTGCAAAGAATGGGTGCGGGAGGCCATCGAGGTGGGCACAACCCACACGGGCGCACCCTGGTGGGTTGTCCCCCCTCAGGGCACCCCCCCAGGTGCTGCTTTGGCCCATCGGGAGTCTTCTAGCCCATAAAAAATCCACCAAAAGTGTCACGGTGTTTGGACTTTGTTTGATATTGATTTTCTACGATGTAAAAAACAAGCAAAAAAACAACAACTGACACTGGGCACTGGGTCAATAGGTTACTCCCAAAAATGATATAAAGTTGCTATAAAATGATTGTAAAACATCCAAGAATGATAATATATTGGCATGAATACTTCATAAATTATAGATACGTTGGAGACGTATCAGAACACCACAGTGTAATGGTGTGTCCGAACGTCGTAACCGTACTTTATTAGATATGGTGTGATCTATGATGTCTCTTACTGATTTACCACTATCGTTTTGGGGTTATGCATTAGAGGCAGTTGCATTCACATTAAATAGGGCACCGTCTAAATCCGTTGAGACAACACCGTATGAACTATGGTTTGGCAAGAAACCTAAACTGTCGTATCTTAAAGTTTGGGGTTGCGACACTTATGTCAAAAGGCTTCAGCCTGATAAGCTCGAACCCAAATCGGGGAAGTGCATATTCATAGGATACCCTAAGGAAACAATTGGGTACACCTGCTACCACAGATCCGAAGGTAAGATCTTTGTTGCCGAGAATAGAACCATTCTAGAGAAGGAGTTTCTCTCGAAAGAAGTGAGTGGGAGGAAAGTAGAACTTGATGAAGTAATTGTACCGTGACGCCCCCGATTTGACCGTACACTAATCATACACGCAAATGTGTACAATCCAGATCAAGGACTCACGGGAAGATATCACAACACAACTCTAGACACAAATTAAAATAATTCAAGCTTTATATTACAAGCCAGGGGCCTCTAGGGCTCGAATACATAAGCTCAAATACATAAGAGTCAGTGGAAGCAACAATATCTGAGTACAGACCTGAGTTAAACAAGTTTGCCTTAAGAAGGCTAGCACAAAAGCAACATCGATCAAAAAGGCAAGGTCTCCTGCCTGGGTGCCTCCTAACTACTCCAAGTCGTCAGCTGTCGTCACGTAGTAGTAGGCATCCTTGGGGTAGCTGTAGTCTTTAGTGGTGTCATCTGGCTTCTGGGATCCGTCATCTGGTCGCAACAATCGGGTATGGGGGAAAAGAGGTAGCAAAGTAATTGTGAGTACTCATCTAAAGTACTCGCAAGACTTACATCAGATCTAAATTGCAGAATGCCAGAAGAGAAGGGGAAAGCCTAGCCTATCGAAGACTAGCATCTTCAAGCATCTTGCAGCATATAGAAGAGTACAGATCAACATAATGTAAAGTAGGTAGTGTTATCAACCTCGGCCAGAGATCCTTTCTCGACACCCTGCGAGAAAGCAATCCCAGAGCCATACTATCCATTTCTCATATCCATTCATTTCTCATCACAAGTATCCAGTTCTAGTTGTATTGATCGGGATACAACTCCAAGTGTCCGTTAGCGTAGGAAAGGCTATCGATAGATGTTTCTTCCCTGCAGAGGTGCACCAACTTACCCATCACGCTCGATTAACTCCGGCCGGACACACTTTCCAAGTTCATGCCCGGCCTCGGTCAAACAATGCGCTGCAACCCGACCTAGGCTTAATAGAGAGGCCAGCACGCCGGACTAAGCCTATGCCCCCAGGGGTCATGGGCCATCGCCCCGGGAACTCCTGCACGTTGCGTGGGCAGCCGGTGAGCAGACCTAGCTACCTCCTTCAAAAAGGCAGGTGCTTACGCAATCCAACCCGGCGCGCGCCACTCAGTCGCTGACGTCTATTAAGCTTCGGCTCATGTATACGACGTAGAACGCCCATACTATGCCCACGTGATGGTTAGTGCTATCAGGCCAGAGGCCCCTCGGATCAAATATCCAAACCGTAGTGGATTAGGAGCACACGGTAACAAGCAGAGACTCACGAAAGAAGTGACCCCGTTTCCCCGTCTCGAGTACGTGCGGCAAGGGCTAAGAATGCCTGGCCATGCCTTGTAAGTATCTCGTGGGCACCTTCCAGGTCAACCCGACTCCACATCACTCGCTATTAAGCTCACACGGGTACCCCTCAGGTCCGACCCGTCTTTAGTAACATGGTTCAGTCTAAAGTCATAGTAACCATAGTAACTGTGTGTCTAACACCAAGGGGAAACCCCGAGGAATCACCCCCGGTGAATTCCACTCGATGTTATCATCAAGGTGAACGTAAGAGGATTCACCCTCGAGGTTCACACTTGAGGGGTTGCACGACAAAGCCGTAACGGAAGTGGTTAAGGAGGAAATCACCCTCGATGACCTCGACCGTATAGCTACACTACAGAGATCTCATCAGGAGTGATGTAAGAGGTTCCACCCTCGGCACTCGATGGTAACTCTGCAGAGTCATACAACTAGGGGGGTGATGTGCGGTGTCGGGGCCTGGACGTCGATCACGTTGATCGAGTCATCGAACATAAAGCGAGGCAACTGGGACAAGGTGGGTTCACTAATGGATCTCTAACCAACCTATACTAAGTAGTTTAGGATAAGCAGGTAAGGTATGAAACCAGGTAACAAAGACATGCTATGCATCAGAGTAGGATCACACAGAAAGCAGTAGCAATTCTAATGCAAGCATGAGAGGGAAAGAAATGGGCGATATCGGAATGCTCAAGGGGGTTTGCTTGCCTGGAAGCTCTGTTGAAAAGGAAGAAGTGTCGTCGTCGACGTAGTCGAACACAGGGGCGGCATCGGTCTCGGGGTCTACCGGAGAGAAGAGGGGGAAGAAACAATAAATATAAAGCAAACAAACCATCACAAAGCATAACATGGCAATATGCTGTGCCGGGGTGACCTAACGTATGGGTACACGATATAGGTAAAGGGGAAATTCAACCGGGAATGTTTTTCCGGTTCCGGACCTGTGTCAAACAGATGACCGGAGGGGGAAAGTTCCATGTTCAGCTAGTTAGAGGCATGTGGCAGGTGAACGGACCGTGTATTCGGATTCGTCTCGTCGTTTTGAGCAACTTTCATGTATAAAACTTTTTCATCCGAGTTATGCATTATTTTCTATGATTTTCTAAAGATTTAATCATTTTCTGAAATTTTGGAATTTATTACTTATCCGAAATTAAAATAGAAGAAGCTAAACGTACCCAAAAATGTACCCAGCAGACCAGCACAGAGGCTGACTGGTGGGACCCGAGGGCCCAGTTGACCTGGTCAACAGTCCAGTCAACAGTCAACTGTTGACTGGTCAAACCTGCAGGTGGGGCCCGGGTGTCATAGACTGCGTGCTTAAATGTTTTTTGTTATTTAGTTTAATTACACCAAGGGACCCACATGTCATAGACTACTAGCTAACCTCACACTAATTAATCCTAACAACCCTGTAATTAGGCCTAACTAATTTGGGTTGGCCCGGCCACTGTGTGGCTGTGCATATCGCACAAGCACTCACACGCACATGGCCATGTCCATGGCGTGGCTAGGATGCAGTGAGTAGCGGCTGGAGTAGCAGCTAGTAGCGGCAGCATGAGGAAGCATCACAAGAGCGGCAGCAGGCAATAAGCAGCATCAACATAGATGGTAGCGAGCAGAGCAGCACAACAACTATAGAACACAGCGGCAGGAAGCAGCAGCGGCCTGCTGTGAGCGCGCGTGGCGCACAGGGAGCGAGGGGCCAAGGCAGCAGGAGGCAAGTGGGGGCGCGGCCAGGGAGCTACGGCGGATGTGGGCGCGGCCGGGCGGCCGAGCGTGTGCATGTGGGCGCGGCCAGGGCACGAACTGGGCGCCCAGGACGCAGGGCGCGGGCGCGGTGAGCGTGACATGGTCGCGGTCGCCGTGGCCATCGGTCGACACTTGGGCGGCGCAACAGAGCAGCGAACAAAGGGGAAAATGAGGGGAATGGGGCTGGCGCTCACAGGGGAAGGCGGAGGAGCTCCGGTGAGGTAGATCGAGCGCGGGGCGGCGGCGGCCATTGGCAAGGTAGATGCGTCAATCCCGGCGATGTAGTGCGGCTCCGGTCGAATGGATCCCCGCAGATGATGTTGTGGATGACGACGGCCCTCTTCGACGCAGTGCCGTAGCTCGAGGAGGAAGGTGGCTACGGCAACAAGGTCATCCATGGCGGGCGGAGCTTCGGTTGGTGCATGTGGGAGAGGGAAACGGCAAGAGGGAGGGGGAGGGAAAGCTAGGGTCTTGACCAAGGGGGTCGCGGGATCGTCTTGTAGGCGGCCAGGGGCGTCGGATGGCCGCCACGCACGCCAAGGCACGACCATGGTCGTGGATGCATGCCACGATGGGTGCTCCTAGTCGGCGCCTTTTGCGGCGATTAGCCTAACTGGCGCCTGCAGAAGTAGGATGTTGGGTTGATTCTTTGTTCGGCCCAAATTCTAGTGCGTTTGCACCGTTTCAGCGCTAGCTCATTGTTTGTTCTGTCTGGACTGTTTCAGTGCTAGTTCGTCGGTTCCTTCTACTGTTTCGTCAATATACTTTGAACTGGAAATTTCTATAAGATTATGTTCGGTAGGAGAAAATGCGTGAACCAAAAAATGGTATGAATTTCCATAACAATAAAAAATCTCCATAAAATCACAGAGTAGCTGCTGAATGAATTATTTCAGAATTTGGTAGTGGCTTGCACTAGTTTATTGGTTTGAAAGGAAATTTTATTCTAATTAGTACAACTGAATTAAAAAAAACCGATAGCTCTCCATAGGTAAAATCATACTGGCAGGGGGTGTATTACTTAGAACAACTACACTAGTGGAAGCCAGAAACAAGTTTAGAATGGCTGGTGTTGACCCTTGTTTCGATATTGAAATGTGAAGCTCGCTGAAAATATGATCTCATCCATTTTACACCTTCAAGTGGCCCTGAAAAATTCAAAAACAGAATATGTTTAGTTTCTTAATATAAAATATACATCTGAATATGGACTTGATCATGTGAAAAAAGTGTACTAGTTTTCAAAAACACACTTCTTTTAGAGTGTACCTTTCAGCTGTTCAGTCTATTGATTGTGCGAACTCCTTTTATTTGAAAGACCGGAAACCCTGAAGAATAAAAGAAGAAACATATTGATTGAATTTTTGGTTTATACTTCCCTTAGTAACAAAGTTGCTTTAAGAGAAGTATGAAAATTGAAGGAGGTGTTTATAACTTACATGGTTTTGAAGAAATGATCTCACGACTGGTAGTTGGACCTCGCTGTTTTGGTAGGTTGCAATCTCATTCAAAAATATTTCGCGCATAGCTTGGAGATCAACCTGTTTTGCACAGTTGTGATTATCATCTGAATAATTTTTCTTCTATGAGATGAAAGAATTGCAATTAGAATATGTTGTTTAGAAGATAAGAAACTCTTACAGTAGAGAATCCAAGAACTCCCATGCCACGATATGTTTTTAGTATTTGAAGAAGGAAAACACCTGTGTCGTACCTGCATTAATGAAATCAGGTTAACTAGCATGTTAGAATAAAAAATCCAGATAAAATAACATAATAATCCTTAACTTCAAAATTTATGTTATCGTGATGTGGATGAAATGGAGGAAAAACTGGTAATGATGTAAGAAGTCAAACTGATTAACCTGAAATGAGTCCTAGGAACTGCAATGAATCTGTAGTCAAAGTCTTTGATGCTGAATGCATTGCAGTTAGGGTAGGTGAGTGCAAACAGTGACTTGAAATTGTAATAGACAGTGCTTATTATAGTTGTGAATCTCTCTTGTCTAGACCCATCAGGATTCATCATATCAAAAAATCTTCCACTCTGTAGGTTTGCTGTTATTAGAATCCATTGCTTATCATTGAAGCAAGGCAAGTGGACCTGTGAAAATTCATAGTAGGTTAGTTCTTGTCACAATTTTCCATTTCAAGAACTCAGTAAGAGAAATTTTGTTTAAAAGAAAAGGTACTAACAAAATTTGCTATTTCCAATCTGAAGCCAACTGTTGCTTCACTTAAAATGTCTCTGCATATTGGGTCTGAATGATCAAGCGTAGGCCTCATGAGTATTGCCTGATAAAAGCAGACAAAAAAAAATTTGGTTGGTAAAACTAGCAGATATTACCACAGAAAAACATTCGAAGACAGAGAAAGAAAAAGAATTAAATGTATCATACCATATCTTCTCTTTGCACAATGTGCCTAATAACATCAGTATTTGGTATTAGGCCTTGCCTACCGCGGATTAGTTGGTCAGTATTGAGCATCTTTGAGTAACAATCCAAAGAGTGCGGATTCATCCAGCAACCAGGTCTTAAGGAAATAGTTAAGGTTTTCTGGTCAACCCATACTTCATTCACTTGGAATATTCTTTGGCTGTTGTTTTGGAATTAACGTTAGAAACTTTCAACTAGAAGTTAGTAAAAATATAATGTGAGAACGAATAAATGGTTTGTATGGTAGAGTTTGATGAAAACTATGACTGATTTGTACAGCTAAAAGGAATCGAGTTTGGATAAAAATAACCTTGAATCCAGAACTGGAAGAGCTGCAGTCATTGTCTTGTAGAATTCTATTTGCACTGGTGTTGAGAAGATAACTTGTTGGAACTGCAAATAGTTGGGCTGCTGAACAATTTTTCCAGAAGAGAAGTTTTGAAACTGCTTCTTTCCTGCCTCTATCTGATACCTTTTGGGTTTAGCTTCAAATTCTTCCATGAGTTTGAGCAACGCTGGATCATTAAGTGGAGTTCCGAAAGAAATTTCAGGCTGCGGAGAGTTAATCTTGAAAGGACTTAGTGGACTATTGCTATACAGGAATGGAGTATTAGCATTGAAGAACCCAGATTTGACCAGTTTGGACGAAGAACCCAGATGAGAGTAGGAGCTTGTTTGATAAGAAGTCATACAGGGTGGGACTGTATCTTGTAGTGCATCGGTTATTGCATTGAAACTTGGTATGTCATCTTCAGTGTAGTTTGCTGGGAAAGAATTAGGTGGAGCTGCTGGTTGAGACACTTGACTAGATGGAAGATTGGTTTCACATTTTTTTCAAGTGTTTGATTGTACGGATGTGAATCAATGAGAATTGACTTGTCTTGTAATTCTTCTAGTTCGACTCGATGTGGTGCACAGCAGAAAGAGTCTCCTGGCATTAAGACAAGATGATTTTTTTATGTTAGTATGAACATTAAAGTATAAAACAGGAGAGAAAATAAAAATTATGGAAGAAGAAAAATAAATTGAAAGTACCTGTGGCAGATGAATCAGATGAGATAAATTTCCAATGAGTAGAGCTAAATTTCTCTTGTCTCGAATTACTATTTTCTGTTGAATTCAAGTCTTCCCATGTTGGTTTGTTTCTAAGCGAATCCAGGACAACTGGTATTTATACAACGAATAAACACAGAAAAATGAAAATTTATTGACTAATAATAAGAAAGAACTGGAGATATTGTAAGTAGTTTAAATATGAAGGAAATTATGTATGGACTGCAAAATAAAGAAAAAGTGGACAGAACAAAAGCTTTATTGTATAAAAATTTTGTATTACCTTCTTTAGGAGAAATGACTGTATAGGTAAAGTTTTCATTAATTTCATCTCTGCTGAAAACTTCTAGAAGCGCTAAATCTGTGGAACTTGGAGAACCAATAGATATTGTAGGAGCAAAATTTATTTGCTCATCAATAAGCACGCATTCAGAGAATTTTAGAATAATTGAATCAATTAGATCTTGAGTATTTTCTGAATCAAAGCTTGGAGGATATGAATGAGGGCCAGGAAAATCCAAGAAATTAGTTGAATACATGAATGAGTCCAAGTGCGGATGTTTCTGCATTGCACTAATGGGTATCAGGGAACGAGTTGAATCAACATTAGATACAACATTACCCAAGTGCACTCCTGAAAGAGCTGTAACTGAAGAAGGTTGATATTGAGGTTCATCTTTAGAAAGAGAACTTGAGGGTAAAAAACTCAGAACATCGTCAACATAAGATTGCAGCGTTGGAATAGAGTTTGTTAAAACTGTCTGCCAAAATTTCTGACTGGAACTTTGAAGCTTAATCCTTTCCTGATTTGAAGAAAATGAGAATTGAGAAAGAATAAAGTTAGATCGAAGCAAGAATAAATAATATAGATGAGCCTACTACTTTGTAAGTAAAAGACAAGTATTCTTGCTTCTGAATTAGATTTGCAAACCTGTATGTTGTGAATTGATGGCAGTTTGCTGTAGATGTAGTGCAAAATTGAATCAGGTAATTGCATAGGTGGCTCAATGATAGAATCAGCGAATGGAGTTGCTGTTATGTGCTTCATCTGTTTTTGTTTTGAGGAAAAAAATGAAACTGGATTTTCAGCTGGGTAAATTTCATGAGCAAAAAAGTACTACAAAATTAAAGTTAATCTTGATATTTGTCTCTTTTGTACTTACTTCAAGCCTCCCAAACTCAATATAGACTCCAGGCTTTGTGTCTAGAGCGATGAATGATCTGAGCATTGTTGCTGACCACAAAGGAAGTCTTGGGAACGTAGTGGTTGAAATCTTGTAGTCAGAAGTGATCAAGAATTCAAAATGTGCAATCTGACAAAGTTTGCCAAAAAATATGGAAGGAAATGAAAAGTCAGGTAAAAATTGTCTTTGACATGATCTAAAGTGAAAAAGAAGTTAAAATTCTAATAAATCCTTACCACTAATAGTACTTTGCAACCTCCTGCTAGTTTTGACCTCTTCTTCCCAACAGTGGACTGCATTTTGGCAATCTCATGAACCAAGAAAGACAGGGTAAAGAGACACCAATTGTATTTTGGAACTGACTCAATATTGACCAATGCACTGTAGTATTTTGGGCTTAGAAGTCCCTTTGAATTCGGGGCAATTAGAATGGATAGTACATGGAGCA
Organism: Triticum aestivum; assembly: GCF_018294505.1. Classification (NCBI taxonomy): domain Eukaryota; kingdom Viridiplantae; phylum Streptophyta; class Magnoliopsida; order Poales; family Poaceae; genus Triticum; species Triticum aestivum. Next base: position 69,435,082 of record NC_057794.1, on the reverse strand, counting down.
TGAAAATCCTAGAGAAAGCTTCTTCTGATATGTTTTCAGATAGCATTGATAGCAAGTGTTCTGGGGTTGCTTTCGTTGTTCCAAGAAATGTGTTCATGAAATCAACCGTTTGTTTTGAAGGCTTTGTTTGTATTGGAAAACCGCCACATGGAATGCCTAGGATTTTGTGTACAGCTGATTCTGTCAAATGGAACTTGAAACCATTTCTTAGTTCAATTATGCAAGTAGTGGTGTTGAACTGCATTCCTAACCATTCAAATATATCATCCAATATACAGTTGCATGATATATGAAGCAAAGAACCGAACCCAAGCTTATGAACTATGAGCTTCTCCTCCTCATTTAGTTCAGATATAAACTTGATTAGTAGACTGATATGATTAATTTCGGTGACCTGGTGGACATAATGAATGAATTAGAATTGGAAAAAACATGAATATGTGACAGAGCAGTGAAATTAAATTAAGGGGAGAAAAGAGCAGTTTGAATAAATTTAGTTTTGGGGGATATGATTGTTGTGCTTACTTTTAATCTCTTAGCTGCATTATGCTCATTTAATTGAGTGTCAAGATGCTGCTGGTTGCTCCTCTTGTTGATGAAACTTTGATCTACATAACCCATCTGCACATAACAACACAAAAATTATAGCAAGAGTAATGCCATGACTACCAATCTACCAGTCTATCAATGAATGAATTATACAAAAAGAACAACGTTGTTAAGAAGAAGAAAAAAGAAGCATTGTCATCAAAAGACAGAAAGAACATAGTGAATATATTGACCAAAGGTTATATCAACAAGACTTGTCCATTGTGATTCGATTTTGAAATTTTAACTCTGTTTCAGTATTGAACAAATAATTAAAAAGTTTTTACATGGCAATGGAGCTGCAAGGCCACAGCGCATCACCACAACAGTAGGGGGGGAGAGATAACAAATAGAGACTAGCATTTTGATTATCGCTACATGTGAAAAATTTGTACTGGAAGTAAAAATACTATGTCGTGCCTGAATCACATTTGATTGTTAGGACTGATAGTACTGAAAGTAAAATTCAGAATTTCACATGTCAAAAATGCTGCTCTAGTTTGGCCACGTTTGTCAGCTATGATGCACATGCTCTTTTGTATTACATACATGAAAACTTACGTTAGTTGTTTCCAAAAATAATGGTCATATAACATCTGAAACAAAAATGCAATTCCTTCAGCAACTGTGACCAACAAAAAAATATTGATTGAGTAATTCCTATTTGTTCCAGAGGAGCAGAGACGACAAAACAAATTGTACACCTGCTGTCATGTTGTATGGCTATGTAGCAGAGCATACCAAACCAGTTCCATGGCAGGGTTGAGTGAACTAGGCATAGATCTTTAAAAGTTTTAGTGCAGTAGGCTAAGATTTTGACACTAGGTTAATTAATTCATTTATCTGACCGAAAGCAACAATAGGAACCTAGTGGGTAGAGTCGAAGAACTCCCTAAGATTTAGTAGATCCACCGTGTCTGAAGCATTTGGGGATAAAAAGCTCAACCTAGGGTTCGTAGTTTCGCTAGAGGTACGATCTAGAAGCTACACAACGACACAAAAAAGAGATTTCAAAGGGCAAACCTGCGTTGATCTTGGCGAAGAGTAATTTCCCAACAGGGCATCCAGGAGAGAGTCGGCAGTCGCCGGAGCAAGAGATAAAGAAAGAGTGGAAGAGAAATGGGGAATTTTCCTGCCCGTGGTTTGTTTTTGACAAATAAGCCCCTTTGTTTAAGCACGTTGCAAGTACTTTTCAAAAAAACACCTAGCGGCAGCTTTGAAATATTTTTTAGGTCCCTATGGAAATAAGTCAGGGCCCGCAAGTAAGTGACTTGGGAGGAAAAGACTCTGAACGAAAGAAAACAGGGGAATTGTTCTAGATACCTCTCGACTCTCTCGACCAGTCCCGAAGGGGAGGAATTGCCGCGCCGATGGCGGCAACGGAGCCGTCGCCGGTGGCGGCACAGATTTCTGATGGGGAATTCTCTGGCGTGAATGGCAGGACATCAATTCCACCAGTATTGGCGTCCATGGGAATCGAAAACCTACGTTCTTCAAGCCGATCGTCCAGATCCCAGGTTCTTTTCTTCATCTGCTATGTTCTTATGTTAGATATAAAAAGTGCAGACATAAGAAGTTGTTGCTCTTTTACAAAGTCAGTACAGAAACTATGTAGATTATATAGACTAATGTACTGGCTGTCTACATACACTTGTTCTTTCTTCTCTCTGCCCATGTCCTTTCAGTTTGACAAGATAGACAATCACAGGCTATGCATGTTTTTCTTGTCCTTCTGGCTACTTCCTTGATTGCTAGGAGAAGGTTCATGCGTCGTGTCCTACATCTTCCCTCAGTAAATTTCGTCTTGCCATGCCACAAAAGTTGATGTCCGTTTAGGTGGGGGGAAACGGCATGGTTAAATCCAAGGGACGTACAACATGCTCTTCATTATGCAATTTTGTCCAGACTAGTTGTCTGAAAGTTTATGTACAAGCTGCAAGTTTGAAGTCAACTAGTGTACCCTTGCACCTGTATTTTGAAGTATTTGTGATCTTATTGCCATCCAGTGTTAGCTACTACCTCTGTCCCAAATTACAAGATGTTTTTGGTATGCTAAATAGCCTACCAAAAACGTCTTATAATTTGGTACAGAGGAAGTACCATTTAACATCTGGTCGAATGCACAATTAATTATGGGAGGTTCTGTTGTTAACGCTCTTCAAATATGTCAAGATTTCATAGTACTTGTGCCTAGAATACCAAAAAATTGAGAGAAAAAGGGACATGTCTGACAGTGGTTGCCTTTTTTATCCAGAATTTTGCTTATTTATTCATAACAGTGTATGCTGAAATCTCTGATGCATCTGAATAGATGTGTATATTCTTACCTGCCTAGTGTAGGGTCAGACAGTACATAATCAGATCAACAAACTCCTTAAAACATATGCACTGTTTTGTAAACATACAAGGTTCAAAAAAGTAGTAGATCGTTGTGGAGGACAGTTATATTTTGTAATGATTGCATAAGTTAATTTTAGTTTCAATTAATCAGGTACCCAAAAAAAGTGTACTGCTATGTGGCACCGTTTGTGCTCTGTAATTCACAAAATGAAGGAAAAATTTATGGATTCACTCTGGTTTAGAAGGGCTAATTATTATGTGGTCAATTTGGAATTGAAGAAACTATGCTGTTATTTTATTAAATGTAATTTATGGCCACAAAACAGATGAATCATTAGTAATTTTCCTAGTGTGTAAATCTTTTACGTCTCCAAAATAAACTAATTCTCAAACAACCTTTGTCTTCACAAAACAGACGAACCATTAGTTCTCAAACAACCTGATAACTGAATCATTGTTGAATAAATATATCCTTTGAATCAATTGAGTGTAAAACATTGTGCACTGAATATGATTAAACTGATGATCTTCAGTTTAATAAGACCAAGTCTTGTTCTTCTAAGTTCAATTGTGTACTGCCTAGACAGTGAATATATGGTATCCACTGAGCTTGCTGAAAAGGTATTTTGTTTTTGTGTTAGGTGCTTTCAAGTGGAAGAACTAGAGCAGTAAATAAGAAGAAACCAGTGAAGAGCAAAGAAAAAGCAAAGATGCTAACTACGAGTGATCAAGTTGATAAAAGTTTAGGAGAAAAAAATGTTGTATGTTTTGTTCACTGATATTTCGAATTACCCAATCAGGTTGTTTCTATACACAGTTGTGAAAAAGAAAGTTTATTAATAATATATTTGTTCTGCTTGATGCAGGGTGATGATGTTATGCTTGAATTTGACCAATATGTAATGTATCATGAAATGAAGAAGAAAACAGAGGTTAGTAAGTCAAGTTCGTGGGCACAACAATTTTTTAGTGAAGTTCCTGCTTTTTGAGAAGTCTTTGTTAAAAAAATTAATATAGACTTGCTTGTATATTTCAGGAAGTACTAAGTAGTCAGGAATTGATGTTAAGTCAGGAAAAATTCAGCACGCATGACAGATTTGAATCAATTACGCAAGAAGTTATTACTACACAATGTGTTGTAGAAGATGTCACTGAGCGAGATGATAATGAAGAAGATAAAGATGGTTCAAATGGTCAAGACATTGAAGAGGTATATCAAAGAACACTAAAAACAGTCTGTTTGTAAGAATCTGTTATTTTTATGTGCATGGTTGTTTAATTGCATGTTTTGCTCCAAAAATTGTAGATAAATTTTCAACAGCAACAAAATTGTGTTGGAGTTTCTGGTCCTTCTTCTAATGTCATAAGTGCAAATCAAGATGTTGAACTAGCAGGAGATAATATATCTTCTATTCAAAATGACAATGCAATGAGCGTGGTGCTTGGTTCTGATAAGGTTTGTACTATGTTATTTTGTGTTTTCTATTGTAACTTCATGAAAGTTATTGAGAGAAAATACAGACTTTCTGTTTTTCATTGCTCATGTTGTTTTGAAAAAAATGTGTAGGATGCACTTTCTTGTGAGAATGCTCTTGAAAACATTGGTAGTAGCAATGGTGATTCTGATGAGGATGATGATGATAGTGTTTCAAAATAAGAAGAGTATATGTTTCCAACGCCAGATGAAATAGAGAAGACAAATGTGCCTCAAGTTGGGAAGGTGTTCAGTACTCTGGATGCTGCTAAAAGGTTTGTTAATGTATACGCTCTGACCAATGGATTCGGAATAAAGAAAGGAACAAACCACAAGAATAGAAAGATATCTTTTGTTTGCAACAAGAGCAGGAAGACTGTGTTGACATATACATGAGCAAGAAAAAGGAGAAGAAATGTTCTTCAAAGAACGAACTGCCAAATGTATGTTACAGTCTGCTTGGAAGATGGGAAATGGCACATTCAATCCCAAGATTTGAAGCATAACCATGATTTGGTTTCTTCTCCATCTCTAACACAGTTCTTCCTTAGTCATGGAAGTATGAATGATGCTGAGAAGTTATTGTCCAGGCTGCTACAGGAACACAGAATAAAACCTAGGAAAATAATGAGCATATTTAGGAAGTTGTGTGGTGGAAAATTTGGGAATATAACTTTTGATGTGAAGAAACTTGACAATTTGAAGCAAGATGACCGTGAGAAGAGAAGAAACACAGATATAGAACACACTTTGGAATATATTGAGAAGTTGCAAGTTGATAAGCCTGGTTTTGTATACAAAGCACAGAGAGATTCTTCCAATTCCATCCTTAGTTTGTTTTGGACAGATTCAAGGTCGAGGCTGGATTACCTGTTGTATGGAGATATTATTTCGTTTGACACAACGTTCAGCACGAACAAATATAACATGCCTTTTGCGCCAATAATAGGAGTTAATGGCCACTCAAGAACAATTGTCTTTGGCTGGGCTCTTTTGCAAGATGAAACAGCAGATACTTTCAAGTGGCTATTTGAGACATTTGTTGAAGTGATGGGGGGAAAACAGCCAGGAGTTGTGCTCACTGATCAAGATGCTACTATGAAAAAAGCAGTTCCAAAGGTGTTCCCAGATGCATTGCACAGATTTTGTATTTGGCATGTTTGGAGGAAAGCAAGGGAGAATCTGAAAGTATACTTTCATTTGAAGAAAGGCATGGAGAAGGACCTGGATGAATGTATCATGCAGTCATTGACGGTACAGGAGTTTGAAACCAAATGGCAGGAAATGCTGGAGAAGCACAGTTGTGCGAAACATGCTCACATCAAGCAGATGTTGGAGAATAGGCAGTACTTTGTTCCTGCTTACTACCAACGAGTGTTCTGTCCTTTCACTAGATCAACAAGCAGAAGTGAGAGTTTCAACTCTAACTTCAAGGATTATGTTTTGAGGAAAGACACAATTGAAACATTTATCCGTCAATATGAATTGTTCCAAGAGAGTGTGATACATATAGAAAACAAAGATAGGTTCTTATCTAATGAGAAAGTTCCTGTTATGTGGGGATATCAGCAGTTTGAACGGCATGCAGCTGAGATATATACTAGAGCCATATACACCAAGTTCCTGACAGAGATGATGAATGCCACTGCTTTTGGAGTGAGAGAGATTGAGAAAGATAAAAAATATGAACTTAAAAGAAACTTTGAGTATGAGAACCCAGAATTTGACAGGGAGATATTCACTGTGCATGTAGACCGAGCTGCTGAGCAGTTTGTCTGTGAATGTGGAAAGTTTGACAGGGATGGAATTTTATGCTGCCACATTCTGAGACTGTTTACTCAGTTTGATTACCTCAAGATACCAGAAAGGTATATAGTGGCAAGGTGGACAAGAGAATTCAGAGAAATTCAGCTAAGGAAGCACAAGATTGATCTTCTTGGTGCACAAAGCGAAGACCAGTCACACAATGCCATGCGATATGCAATTGTAATGAATACTGTTGGTGAGGTCTGTTCGGACATTAGTCATGATTCTGGGTACTGTCAAGAATTATTAGATGCAGTCAAGACTGTCCATAACAAGTATCTTGCTGGGAGAGAAGAAACAGAAGGGAACCAAAAAGCAAATGAGAATGAAACGAACAGAAATAATGACAAGGGCCTGAAAGATCCTGCTGTTAAAAAGAACAAGTCTGTCAACAAAGGGAATAGAATGAAGCCTCGTTCAGAAATTGAAGCTCAAAAGTGTGCTGCGTGAAAGAGAAAAAATTCAATATGAACGTGTGAGTACTAGTGCATAAAAACGATAAAGAATAGTTATTGTTGAGATACTCTCAGGTTGAAGTTGCTATGCTGGATATAAGAATAGTGGCTATTTTTGTAGGCTACAGAATACTTTGTGGTATTACTTTATTTTAGGGATATATTCAACAAAACATTATTTCTTGCTGTAATTGGAAATGGTGTTCTTATGGCTTTTTGAAAATATTAGTGTGAGGAATAGTAAACGCCTCACTATTTGTGTTTAGAAACAAAAAAAAATTACTCGTTGCATTTGTGATGTATGAGGTATTGTTTTTTGTTTCATACTCAAGATGTTGTAGTTGAATTTAGACATGAATATACATTTTGGTTTGGGAAAAATTTGTTTTCGGAGAAACAAAATTGAGGAAAATAGTGAGACATGAAGAAGTGCATATTTGTTTTTCAAACTAAAGGGTAGTAAAAAAGAAAAGTTTGTGTTCAAACAAGAAGAATTTGCATATTTTTTAAGTTTAATCCAGTATTATTAACTTGAGTTTGGATTCAAGTGATAAAAAATTCAGTTTTAGTGAAGTATTTTTCAAATTTGTATTTTAGTTAAATAAAATTATCATATTTTAAAGTAAGGATTACTTTGTTTTATAATACAAATAAAACCTTTCATTACGCTTATGTGGGCGTGGAAATTGTGTTTTGAATCCAATTTGAATATTGGATAATTGAATTATAGAAACAGCTGAAGTATAGTGAATTAATCTGAGTTTCCATGAACTCAATTTGATTAGTGTGAATTAAAAATAGAAACAACTGAACTACTTTAGAAAACTTGAAACAACATAACTACTTTGATTACAAATTTGAAGAAATGAATTTCTTTTGTGTGAACTAAATTTCTAATCCAAATTATACAAAACTAATTTAATGAACTAAATTTTGAATGCAAATTATATAAAATTCAATGAACTGAATTAGATGGTGTTTTTTAGTGAACTGAATGTGAATCTGATGAACTAAAATTATGATTTAATGAACCGAATTCTAATTTGACTGTTCATGAACTTTTTTTTTATTCGATTGAACTAAATTTTTTCCATGAAAAAATTTAGATGAATTTGATTTCAGTGAACTAAACTTTTAGATTATGATGAGTATTGAAGTGAACTAAATATGAGTCTAGTGAACTAAAAATATGATTTGATGAACTAAATTTGAACTTGGTGAACTAGATTATTGGTGTTGTAGAACAGAATACGGATTTGGTTCATTATAATCTGACTGTTGATGAACAAATTTTGAATTCGATTGAAAAACTTTTATTTCCCATGAAATATAATAAAATAAAAAACAACTAACAGGGTTTTCATTGCAAATTTCATGAACTAAATTTTTAATCCAAATTATATAAAACTAATTTAATGAACTAGGGTGGTGAACTAATTTAACAAAATTATAATAAAAACTTGAATCCATATGAACTAATTTTGATGAACTGAATTTGAATTCAGTGAACTAAATTTGAGATTATGACGAGTATATCAAGTGAACTGAATATGAATCTAGTGAACTAACATTATGATTTCATGAACCGAATTTGAACTTGGTGAATTGAATTATCAATGTATAATTTGGATTTTTAAAATAAGTTCACTAAAATAAAAAACAACTGGCCTGGTTTTTCAATACAGAGATCATGAATTGAATTAGATTTGCGTGAACTAAAAATTTGAATCCAGATGAACTAATTTTGATGAACTGAATTTGAATTCAGTGAACTAAACTTTGAGATTTTGATGAGTATTGAAGTGAACTAAATATGAGTCTAGTGAACTAAAATTATGATTTGATGAACTAAAATTGAACTTGGTGAACTAGATTTGCGTGAACTAAAAACCTGAATCCAGGTGAACTAATTTAGATGAACTGAATTTGAATTCTGTTAACTAAACTTTGAGATTATAATGAGTATTGAAATGAACTAAATATGAGTCTAGTGAACTAAAATTATGATTTGATGAACTAAATTTTAACTTGTTGAACTAGATTTCGGTGAATTAAAAACTTGAATCCAGGTGAACATATTTTAATGAACTGAATTAGATGGTGTTTTTTAGTGAACTAAACTTTAAGATTATGATGAGAATTGTGGTGAACTGAATGTGAATCTAGTGAACTAGAATTATGATTTGATGAATCGAATTTGAACTTGGTGAACTGAATTATCAATGTATAATTTGGTTTTTTTTTAAAAAGTTCACTAAAATAAAAAACAACTGGCCTGGTTTTTCAATACAGAAATCATGAATTGAATTAGATTTGCGTGAACTAAAAACTTGAATCCAGATGAACTAATTTTGATGAACTGAATTTGGATTCAGTGAACTAAACTTTGAGATAATGATGAGTATTTCAAGTGAACTGAATATGAATGTAGTGAACTAGACTTGTGATTTGGTGACCCCCAAAATTTGAAGTTAGTGAGCTAGATTTGCGTGAACTAAAACCTTGAATGTTTTTTAGTGAACTAAACTTTAAGATTATGATGAGAATTGTGGTGAACTGAATGTGAATCTAGTGAACTAAAATTATGATTTGATGAACCGAATTTGAACTTGGTGAACTGAATTATCAATGTATAATTTGGTTTTTAAAAAAAAGTTCACTAAAGGAAAAAACAACTGGCCTGGTTTTTCAATACAGAAATCATGAATTGAATTAGATTTGCGTGAACTAAAAACTTGAATCCAGATGAACTAATTTTGATGAACTGAATTTGAATTCAGTGAACTAAACTTTGAGATTTTGATGAGTATTGAAGTGAACTAAATATGAGTCTAGTGAACTAAAATTATGATTTGATGAACTAAAATTAAACTTGGTGAACTAGATTTACGTGAACTAAAAACTTAAATCCAGATGAACTAATTTAGATGAACTAAATTTGAATTCTGTGAACTGAACTTTGAGATTATGATGAGTATTGAAATGAACTAAATATGAGTCTAGTGAACTAGATTATCGGTGTTGTAAAACCAAATACGGATTTGGTTCATTATAATCTGACTGTTGATGAACAAATTTTGAATTCGATTGAACACCTTTTATTTCCCATGAAATATAATAAAATAGAAAACAACTAACAGGGTTTTCATTGCAAATTTCATGAACTAAATTTTTAATCAAAATTATATAAAACTAATTTAATGAACTAAATTTTGAATGCAAATTATATAAAATTCAATGAATTGAATTAGATGGTGTTTTTTAGTGAACTATAGTTTAAGATTATGATGAGAATTGTGGTGAACTGAATGTGAATCTAGTGAACTAAAATTATAATTTGATGAACCAAATTTGAACTTGGTGAACTGAATTATCAATGTATAATTTGTTTTTTTTAAATCACTAAAATAAAAAACAACTGGCCTGGTTTTTGAATACATAAATCATGAAATGAATTATATTTCCGTGAGCTAAAACTTGAATCCAGATGAACAAATTTAGACGAACTGAATTTGAATTCAGTGAACTGAACTTTGAGATTATGATGAGTATTGAAGTGAACTAAATATGAGTCTACTGAACTAAAATTATGATTTGATGACCCCCAAAATTTGAACTTGGTGAACTAGATTTGCGTGAATTAAAAACTTGAATCCAGATGAACATATTTTAATGAACTGAATTAGATGGTGTTTTTAGTGAACTAAACTATAAGATTATGATGAGAATTGTGGTGAACTGAATGTGAATCTAGTGAACTAAAATTATGATTTGATGAACCGAATTTGAACTTGGTGAACTGAATTATCAATGGATAATTTGGTTTTTTAAAAAGAGTTCACTAAAATAAAAAAACAACTGGCCTGGTATTTCAATACAGAAATCATGAATTGAAATAGATTTGCGTGAACTAAAAACTTGAATCCAGATGAACTAATTTTGATGAACTGAATTTGAATTCAGTGAACTAAATTTGAGATTATAACGACTATATCAAGTGAACTGAATATGAATCTAGTGAACTAAAATTATGATTTGATGAACCGAATTTGAACTTGGTGAATTGAATTATCAATGTATAATTTGGTTTTTAAAAAAAAGTTCACTAAAATAAAAAACAACTGGCCTGGTTTTTCAATACAGAAATCATGAATTGAATTAGATTTGCGTGAACTAAAAACTTGAATCCAGATGAACTAATTTTGATGAACTGAATTTGAATTCAGTGAACTCAACTTTGAGATTTTGATGAGTATTGAAGTGAACTAAATATGAGTCTAGTGAACTAAAATTATGATTTGATGACCTAAAATTGAACTTGGTGAACTAGATTTGCGTGAACTAAAAACTTGAATCCAGGTGAACTAATTTAGATGAACTGAATTTGAATTCTGTGAACTAAACTTTGAGATTATGATGAGTATTGAAATGAACTAAATATGAGTCTAGTGAACTAAAATTATGATTTGATGAACTAAATTTTAACTTGTTGAACTAGATTTGGGTGAATTAAAAACTTGAATCCAGGTGAACATATTTTAATGAACTGAATTAGATGGTGTTTTTTAGTGAACTAAACTTTAAGATTATGATGAGAACTGTGGTGAACTGAATGTGAATCTAGTGAACTAGAATTATGATTTGATGAACCGAATTTGAACTTGGTGAACTGAATTATCAATGTATAATTTGGTTTTTTTAAAAAAGTTCACTAAAATAAAAAACAACTGGCCTGGTTTTTCAATACAGAAATCATGAATTGAATTAGATTTGCGTGAACTAAAAACTTGAATCCAGATGAACTAATTTTGATGAACTGAATTTGAATTCAGTGAACTAAACTTTGAGATAATGATGAGTATTTCAAGTGAAATGAATATGAATCTAGTGAACTAGACTTGTGATTTGATGACCCCCAAAATTTGAACTTAGTGAGCTAGATTCGTGTGAACTAAAAACTTGAATGTTTTTTAGTGAACTAAACTTTAAGATTATGATGAGAATTGTGGTGAACTGCATGTGAATCTAGTGAACTAAAATTATGATTTTATGAACCGAATTTGAACTTGGTGAACTGAATTATCAATGTATAATTTGTTTTTTTTAAAGTTCACTAAAATAAGAAACAACTGGCCTGGTTTTTCAATAAAAAAATCATGAATTTAATTAGATTTGCGTGAACTTAAAACTTGAATCCAGATGAACTAATTTACATGAACTGAATTTGAATTCAGTGAACTAAACTTTGAGATTATAATGAGTATTTCAAGTGAAATGAATATGAATCTAGTGAACTAGACTTGTGATTTGATGACCCCCAAAATTTGAACTCAGTGAGCTAGATTTGCGTGAACTAAAAACTTGAATCCAGATGAACTAATTTAGATGAACTGAATTTGAATTCTGTGAACTAAACTTTGAGATTATGATGAGTATCAAAGTGATCTAAATATGAGTCTAGTGAACTAAAATTATGATTTGATGAACTAAATTTTAACTTGTTGAACTAGGTTTGGTTGAATTAAAAACTTGAATCCAGGTGAACATATTTTAATGAACTGAATTAGATAGTGTTTTTTAGTGAACTAAACTTTAAGATTATGATGAGAATTGTGGTGAACTGAATGTGAATGTAGTGAACTAAAATTATGATTTGATGAACCGAATTTGAACTTGGTGAATTGAATTATCAATGTATAATTTGTTTTTTTTTAAAGTTCACTAAAATAAAAAACAACTGGCCTGATTTTTCAATACAGAAATCATGAAATGAATTCAATTTACGTGAACTAAAAACTTGAATCCAGATGAACTAATTTAGATGAATTGAATTTGAATTCTGTGAACTAAACTTTGAGATTCGTATGAGTATTGAAGTGAACTAAATATGAGTCTAGTGAACTAAAATTATGATTTGATGAACTAAAATTGAACTTGGTGAACTAGATTTGCGTGAACTAAAAACTTGAATCCAGATGAACTAATTTTGATGAACAAAATTTTACTTGAATTCAGTGAACTAAATTTGAGATTATGACGAGTATATTTAGTGAACTGAATATGAATCTAGTGAACTAAAATTATGATTTGATGAACCGAATTTGAACTTGGTGAACTGAATTATAAATGTATAATTTGTTTTTTTGAAAAAAGTTCACTAAATAAAAAACAACTGGCCTGGTTTTTGAATACATAAATCATGAAATAAATTATATTTCCGTGAGCTAAAAACTTGAATCCAGATGAACAAATTTAGATGAACTGAATTTGAATTCAGTGAACTAAACTTTGAGATTATGATGAGTATTGAAGTGAACTAAATATGAGTCTACTGAACTAAAATTATGATTTGATGAACTAAAATTGAACTTGGTGAACTAGATTTGTGTGAACTAAAAACTTGAATCCAGATGAATATATTTTAATAAACTGAATTAGATGGTGTTTTTTAGTGAACTAAACTTTAAGATTATGATGAGAACTGTGGTGAAGTGAATGTGAATCTAGTGAACTAAAATTATGATATGATGAACTGAATTATTAATGTATAATTTGGTTTTTTGAAAAAAGTTCACTAAAATAAAAAAAACAACTGGCCTGGTTTTTCAATACAGAAATCATGAATTGATTAGATTTGCGTGAACTAAAAACTTGAATCCAGATGAACTAATTTTGATGAACTGAATTTGAATTCAATGAACTAAATTTGAGATTATGACGAGTATATCAAGTGAACTGAATATGAATCTAGTGAACTAAAATTATGATTTGATGAACTAAAATTGAAATTGGTGAACTGAATTATCAATGTATAATTTGGTTTTTAAAAAAAAGTTCACTAAAATAAAAAACAACTGGCCTGGTTTTTTAATACAGAAATCATGAATTGAATTAGATTTGCGTGAACTAAAAACTTGAATCCAGATGAACTTTTTTAGATGAACTGAATTTGAATTCTATGAACTAAACTTTGAGATTATGATGAGTATTTCAAGTGAACTAAATATGAGTCTAGTGAACTAAAATTATGATTTGATGAACTAAAATTGAACTTGGTGAACTATATTTGCGTGAACTGAAAACTTGAATCCAGATGAACATATTTTAATGAACTGAATTAGATGGTGTTTTTAGTGAACTAAAATTTAAGATTATGCTGAGAATTATGGTGAACTGAATGTGAATCTAGTGAACTAAAATTATAATTTGATGAACCGAATTTGAACTTGGTGAACTGAATTATCAATGTATAAAAAACAAACTGTTCTGGTTTTTCATTGTAGAATTCATGAATTGAATTAGATTTGAAGTAAAAAACAACTAATTTTAATGAACTGGTTTTGAATTCGGTGAACTAAACTTTAAGGTAGACATTATTGAAGTGAACGAAAATTCATGAATTGAATTAGATTTGGATTTTGAAAGTTGTAGAACCGAATTTGGATTTTGACCTGGTTTTGCGTGAACTGAATTAGATGTGGATGATATGGAAGCAGAGGAATGATGTGGTCTTCAATGGTGTGACGCCTTCGGTCCCTCGCACCATTCAACTTATACAGGACGAAGATAGACTTTAAGCGAAGGTGAGATTGTTCAAAGGTGATACAGAAGGATTGGAGGTGGAACAAGTAGTCTGGGGTGCAAGTGAATAGTCCATTGTAGGAACTAGGGTGGTCCCGGATTAATTCCGCATGTAAATAAGCTTGTAACCATGCATTTGGGGCTCTTACCATCTATTTTCTTTAATGAATGATACGCACGCTCATGCGTATTCGAGAAAAGAAATGTAAAACAAGTACTCCCTGCGTCCCAATAATATAACAACATTTTTGACACTACACTATGTAGTGTGAAAAACTTACTTATACTATGGGACAAAGGTAGTAATCCGGATCGGAGGAGGCATTATGCTCCACTTATATTGCACATAGGTAATATAAAAGTCTCAACAAATTGAAAGCGCGGCTTTTTTTAAGCCGGGGAGCGGAAGCTTAACCGGCCAAAAAGAACTAGCCCTTATTATAAGCAGAGATTGCAACAAAGATACTACAGGTTAAGAAACTAATAGTTGCATTTTTAGTAAAAAAATGCTCAGTACGCCAACATAGATACTATATAGTTAATGGAAAATATAGTACGCCATCTGGATTCCAAGAAAAAGTACATATCCAAGAGTATAGCAGTAGGTCAAGGCTGACATATGTTTAAACAAGTAGTACTATGTACTAGCATATGATTACAGATGAAAGTGTTGTAGACAAGAAAATGCATCCTTTTCTCCTGATCAATTACACATTGAAAATGTTTGCAGATGAATGTTCTCGGAAAGTCAATTTCCTATTGGCAAATCTTCTTCCTTCAGCTTGTTCAAAGTGCTTTTGAAGAACTTGATTGCAGATATCATTCTGTACTTCGGAATGTTCGCCTAGTTGTAAAGACAATATAGACAAAATGTGAGACATAGAATTACAGAATTTGTGAAAACTTTTTATAGTACTAGAAAAAAAGTACTATACAGTACTAGATCACTGATTTATTACAAGCAGCTGAACAGATTAAGAAATGGATATGAGAAATAACAAGGCCAGAGGCCCCTATCTGTATACATCCTGATTCATATGTATCGTCTATCCATTCTGATTATGTGTATCTGTATCCAGTCATATGAGCATCGTGAAACAATTACTGCTGGGACAACACGTGACAAGACATAACAAGGCCTGAAAAAATGTCTGTAAAAGAAGTATAGATAGAAAACGAACTAACACTTCAAAAAAATGAATAAATTTCAATTCCAACCATGCATGCAATAAGACAAGTCATTCCCTAGTAAGCTAAAAAGATAAAGCACATGAATTTTAACGGACTTCATGGTGTTCATTGGGCAGAAAAAAAGAACCAACATATCATGGTCTTCATGGTGTTCACTAGTTTGCTTTGGATTCAGTTTTTGATAAACAGAAAAAATAATAATAAGGCAAAGAGTTTTCAAGATATATCGCAGTGAAAGTCTTCATAGCTTTGCCTTCGAAATTTTCAATGTACAAAGGAAGATAGTGGCCTGAGTCATGCCTGCATAAAGAAAAACAAATACGGGAAAAAAATGAGAATGAGTATCAAGTGTGATAACAAACAAGTAGGTTGAAAAAATGTAATAACTACAGAAAAGTATGTTGAATAAAGTTGCAAATGAAATTTTTTAATAAATATATGAAAACAAAGAAGAAGAAAGGACTTACATTAAACAGTTTGTTTGGTAAGGCCCCACAGGTTCAAGCTTGAAAGAGAATACATTCTTGAATGGCTTTTTACCGAGCTTGCAAAGCATATTGTAGTTGGAAAGTTGTTTAATATAAATATAAACACACTTAAAGAGATTCACAAATGGTAGATCAGAAAAGAATTTTGTTTGTATTGAAAAAACAAAAGGATATTATGTCTCAAATGATATTATGTCTCAATAATTACTTACCAAGTTGTAGACAAGTTCTTGCTGGGTAGTTCCTAGAATGGTGCCACAAGGATAAAAAAAGTGAGATCTCTCAAAGAGAGAGTTGATGGAAAGTACAACCCAGTGGTTTGACTTTATAGTAGGGAAGTATAACTGTTCAACAAGAAAAAGTAGATTCAGAATAAAAAACAAGTAGAAAAGATCTTGGTTAACATTGGATGCATTGAAAAAGATTTACCATGTCTTGCTTCCAAAGGCTTTCTTTTGAATTAATCCTGTCAAATTCTCGTATGCATGAAACTGGATCAAATAACTCAGGTGGAACCAACAATTTATTCTGTGAACAACAAAATGAAAATTAGTAAATATTTTAGATTGAATGGAAGTAAAAAAGAAAAATTGGTCAAAAGAGAACCTAATAGGCAGGTTAAAACGAAAAATCACAGTGAAGTACGAAGTGAAACAGTACTTCTTCACGTAAGGCTTTACTTCAGATGACATCTTTGATTCATAGTTAAGAACTTGAATAAATGAGTTCATCACTTCATCTCCAATCTCACCCCTCGCTTTAAATGAATTTAAGTAATTCTCATAGCTTACAGGAAAACCCTCTATGTCAACAAAAAGAGTGCTGGACAGAATAAACAATCAAAACTAATGTTAAAATTGAGAAAAAAGGATCTTAAAAAATATACTTTAACAATTAAAAAAAATACATATACAACGCTATGGTGCTCAAAACAAAAAGTTAAACATCCTTTTATAGGGGTATGAACAATGAGCTGTAAACTAAATTAGTTTGGTATCCATATGATTTCTTTTTAGTCCAAAATTGTATGAATTACAAAGTTTTTCATCTGAACTACCTTTGAGGTGATCCATAAATTTGTTCGGATTTCATAATACAATTTCTGTCCTGAAAAATGTCTACAACTAATCTAGTCCATAAAATTGCTTGCAGATTAGAAAATGCCTACAATTATTTTCCTAGGTAGATGCATAGACTAAAAAAGTTCTCATAATTTAATGAAATAAGAAATGATAAAATAACTAAAGGAATAAGAGATTTACTATTCTTGGAATATAGGCTTCCTCAGATATTTGGAAAAGAAGATATCCACTTCGTGAGAGATTTTGAGTTTCTTTGGTGGTTCAGGGGATTGAACTTTAGCTGCTCTTTTCTTTCTGTTCTTCTTTTCCATTGTGTTAGTTCATGTACTCGGTCCAGCTTCTGCATTATTCATTGTAGAAAAGTCTGCATATCACATATGTAAAAAGTTTGAACATTAAATGTTGCAATGCGCCAGGACTCGTAATACAAGAAAATGGAGAACACATAAAGGGAAAACAACATAATAGGCAAGAATTAAAACCTTGTTGGACAACAAAATCCATGTTCATTGAAATTCCTACACTTGTATCACAGTGAGAGGCTAGTATGTCTTCATTAGTCACACCAGCAGGAGTGATAGGAGAATCATCTTGAATAATGATTGGAGTACCTTCGAAGTGTTTCACTCTTTCGTGTGTGAGAAGCAGAACTAACCAATATAAAACTTCTTTTTGCATCAACTCCAGTAGAAAAATTGTTATCATGTGCTTCAGTTGATAGAAAAATTTCTTCCTGCTGAGAAAGGAAATTGAAATGATGTTGTAAGTTCAATGAAAATTATGATTGGGATTTTTTTTAAAAAGTACCTTAGGTAGTGAAGTGGTAGGATGCTCAACAGGGTTGGTGTTCAGAGGTGTACCATTGACTGGAAAAATTGGTGTTTGGTACACCGAATTCAGGACAGAAATGTTCTGGAGAAAAAGGAAGCACACAGAATTCAGCAAAGAACAAAGCAAACAAAAATAAGCTACATTGAATATTTGTCTCAAAAATATAAATGTTGCACTTATGTTTACTTGCAAAACAAGTATTATAAGTGCTGCTCATGATAAGTCATAACAAAAAAACGAATGTCACACAGAATGTCACAAATATTCAGGTAAGCACTAGAGTTTCTGTTAAGCTCTGAAGTAAAGATGAAGAAAAGGAGACAAATATGTAAGCTCTGAAATGAGTTTACAAACCTCAAATTTTGGTCTTATTGGCTCGTTCTTAACTACATCATTGGAGGGAGCCTGCATTATAAAAAAATACTAACAGGACACTCCTTTCAAGAAAACACTTAGATAGGAACTACAAAAAGGCACAACACAAAAAATACCTCTGATTTCAAATGTGACTCTGGTTTAAATTTTATATCTGGTTCAACTTTTGCAGTGTAACTAGGAACTGCTGAAATGATATCTGCCTTTTTTGAATCAATTGACTTGTTTTCAATGAGAGCTTCAGACATAGAATTACCATTGTTGACCTACAAATGACATTACAAATAAATGTTTATCTATATAAGATAAAAAATGACAACAAAGAATAAAACAAATAGAAATGAATGATTCTACTCATAAGAAATACCTCACAGAAGGAACTGAATTAAACACACCAGGAGCATCAGGAGCACTGTTAACTGGAACCACATTGGCATATGGTGTGCATGATATGTCTCGGAGCTACAAATTAAAGTTAAACGAATGATGAAAACAAAGTACTAGAACTAAAAAGATAACTCAAGAAACAATATACAATGTATGATGCTTACTGGTAAAACCCCATAATTTTTCCTAGACTCATAATTCCTATCAACCAATGCGAGATACTTGAAATCTTCAGTCTTAACATGAGATATCCGAGGAAGAGAATAATCCACTGTTGACTGATGATTATGAATGAAATCAAAATCAACAAAATCCAGATAAATGATTTGCCATTTAAAAAATAAACAGGTCAGTAAAGTAAAAAGTAGAGAGATAAAAAAAAGTGGAAGTGAAGATTGAACTTACTACCCAAATAGGAAGACATCCACCAATATATGAAGGCTTGTTCATTTCCTCAATACTTGGTCTGTTCATAATCATTTCAAAATGACGCTCTGACTCCTCACGCAAGAAATCTAGTGCCAATTGCCCAAAGTCAAGTGAAGGTATAGCAAAAACATCTCTTAGAGAGTATAAGAACTTCATGTTACCAAAACAGTATGAGGCAGGGCACAAAATAGATGATAGGAAATAAAATGCAAAGCTCCTGATAAATCCATCTTCTGTCTCATCACTAAGCATCACCTCCTCTATTTTGTTGATCGGCATTTTGTTCCGATCATCCACATATTTGTTCCTTAACTGTGTAACCTCTGCCTTCACTTGGGGATCATCGCTACTGAATACAAAAGGCTCGGTGCCACCAGGAAAATCAAAGATTTTGTTGACCATATCTTTAGTAATCTTGATAGTTTTATTCTTGTGCTTGAAACATGGCTCTTTACTTCCAAACATATGCTGATCTATCCATTCAAGCAGATTCATTGGTATTTTAAGTTTCGCTGGCATATGAAGGAGAGGTTCCAATTTGTACTTTCTCACATGGCCTAACTGAATATCACTAAACTTCTTCACAGTTTTGTTCCAACGCTTGAAAGAAAGTCTGGTAATGTATGTTGGCTTGCATAATTTCCTAGGGAACACTCGGGCTACGAAAAAAATATATAAACAGCTGATAAGACGGTGGAAAATCTAGAGAATTAACCAATAAACATGGAATATGAAAAAAGTATAAAGCCCAATAAACTATCACATGAATTAGATCTCTGTGAAGCTACATGCGGGAGGTATTGCTATTTGGATGGACAAGCAATTAGTTAGCGGGAATAAATCAAGTCAAAGAACAGAAAATAGGAGATTACAATTAGATAGTGCACGTGTGGTGTACTTAGTAGCTTTGAAAAGCAAAATCTGTACGAATTTATGTGTGTTTCAAACATTATACTATAGTTTTATTTTAATCAATACCTCATTGTGGAAATTATGCTTGATTGGAATTGATCAAGGGTTTGCATTTCATTCGTTGTACTTGAGGAATTAAACTAAAGGTGCTGGTCACAATTTTACTGGAACACTTCATGTTATTATACATGTTGGGATATTTCGCAAGAACAGTATAAACTGGGGAAGCTGCGCTATGCGTAGGATAAGCTCTACGTATTGAGAAGGAATTTGACTTGGAAACTAGTTGGTTATGATCGTGGTTGGACCAAACAGCACAAACTTAACATTCAAACATCACAAACTAACAACTTAATAGACAAAAACTAACAAGTGAATAGACAAAAACTTGGCGTAAGACCAAAAGCTGACATAAGAATAATTTTTCCAGCAATTTGATCTAGTTTTGTACTGTAGCAAATGTGAAAGCTACAAACAGAAAACAGAAGAACTAACATACCACCCGAGTCATAGACCTCATGGAGGGTATTCAGTTGGTTCGTCCCCTTCTGGTTCTTGAACTTGGTCAACCCCACCTCCTTCGTGTGCTGCAAATACAGATTTAACAAAACTATTAACAAATGAGCACTACTTATGAATATATGACATTGCAGATAATTAAAAAACCACAACATACTAAAGGGATTAGACAAAAGAAAACATAGAAATACTAAGAGCAAATTTTCTTCAAATTCAATAACCTAGTTGAAAAACAAATATATTTGTGTTAAAGCTCATCTGCATGTGCCATAACTATAGCACATTCTAATTCCTAGGTCACTGATTCTATATATAAATATTTGAGCGGACATTTTCTGTTATCTTTTTCTATGTTCTTTTTCCTATATAAGGCACTATAGTACCACTACAGAAATTGAAATTGAAAATTGCTTCTTCTAGAAATTAGCTGATCATTCTCTTGTAAGCTAACATGTTGGAACTTGACAACTTTACATGCACCATGCACTAACTACAAAAATGGTATATATAGTACTATAAAAACATTATATTATTATACAAGAACCCTTTCTGGAACAATCAAACATCAAAACTTGAGTAAACAAAATCACGCGAAGTACAGCACCTAGGCATTCACAAAAGCGATATGTGTCCAGTTAAATTAGGCATAGCTTATTAGTATTAGATGAAGACATACCTATGGACATTACCAAATACCTTGTGGTATGGACTATATGAAATATTACTGGACAAGTGTCAACAAAAAGAACGAATGAAAATACAGGAGACTGTCGCATACAGATGTGCAAAAACTACAATTAGATCCAGACATAAATGTGAACCAACAAATAGAAACGTGCTAAGGAGAATTTGTCAACAAACCATGACAAACTAAATGTCTCAAGTTGAAGTTCACTAACTAAGACAAAGTGCACTATACCCTCAAAATTATTACAATACACTCCACAATCTAATATTGAGTTATACTCCAATACATGAAGAACCACTCTCCAATCCCACAAGATTAATACTCAGAGCCAACATCTTCCTAATAATCACAAAACCCCTAGTAAATTTCAACTATGTTATGCATGTCGATGTGCACAAAACAAACAGAACAACAAAAGGGGAGATGAATTCAGACGCAACAAGACAATAAATCATACAGCAGATTCAATTACACACATGGTAGAGGGACATGGGCCAACACACGGGAGATGCCATCCGTCACATGAGATGGATTTGCACGCATGAACAGGATACATTTATTGACATGCAAACAGAAGATCTAAAATAAGGGGCGAAATTTTCTACCCCAAACCCTAGATACTAGAGACCCCATCCATCATTGCACATGGCCAGATCCACGCTTAAACAAACAACAACACAAAAGAACGAGCACCACGAAAAACACAAACCCTAACCGAAGACCTGAGGGGGATTAGGGTTAGAAGAAGAACGAACCAGATGAATCCATCACGCGACGGAGGAAGAAGAACACAGAAGAAGCAGTCGGATTAGGGTTCCTCGATGCGCTCCCTCATCAATCCGCCTGATTTGCCTGAGATTCGCCTGAGATTCGAACTCAGGCTTCGGGGAATAAGGGAAGTCGTCGGGGGGAAGCAGAGGAGGAAACAGAGGACGCCATGTGAAAACAGAAGAAACAAGGGTCGGGGGAAAGACTTACACGACCACGGGACGGGGGCGAAACAGATTCTAAACGGGCCGGCCCGCCTAGCACCGCTGTAGGCGCGGTTTGCAAAATGAACTAATTCCGGCGCCTGTGGTGCTAAATAGGATATGCCTGCCACGATCTCCCGTGAACAGGAGGAAGGAGAGTGGCGGCTGGGTTGGGTACTTTTCCTAGTGGGCCAAAATGTATAGGGTCATTTCCCCTCTCTTTTTTTATAAAATTGCTACTGTTTCCTATTTAGTTTAGATAGTAACCAATTTTTGTTGGAGCTCAAACTTTCTAATAAAATGCTATGCAATATTATAGGGTTGCACAAAAGTTTTTTGGGCATTTGCAAAGGTTGAAATATTTGTTTATTTTGAAAAGGCCAATTTAAATACCTTTGGGCCACTTATTGAAATCCTAAGAATTTATTTGTGAGACAATTTAAGTTGGTTTCAACATGACAATGATCAGGGAAATTTATAGGATAATGTGAACATTTTAGTTTTACTGTTCAAAGAAAATAATTTATTTGACTTATTTTAAATTTGAAAAAGGCTTTGATTTTTGGACAAGCGGCAAGCTGCATAGTAATCACGATGACATGGCGACCATTAGGGGGAGATTACTGTAGCATGATTCTCGGGGCGTTACAAATCTCCTCCACTACAAGAAATCTCATCCCGAGATTTAAGAGGTGGAGTAAGGGGAAAGACTCGGGAATGACGGAGCTCAACACAAGATAGGTACATGTGGACTATGTCAGTGAACATGGCATAGAGGCATCTCTCGAGTTGAAATTCAAGAAAGTCATCGAGAGGAAGGTGAGGTGTAATAAGAAGCTTCAACCTGGTAGACAATCGTTTGTTGCCTGAAACAAGGGATGAAGGGAGTTCAGAGCAATGAGAATAAGTATTGCGTCTGATACTAGAATAGATTGCCTCTCGAAAAGCGCCTCGGGATTTTCATATGAATCCAAACGTGAGAAATAACCTTAGAAACAAGGGTGTACAAGAGAGTCAGGTTTTCATCTTGTGGAACTGTGGGTTATGGGCCCAACATGTGGGTTAAAAGCAGGAAGCGGCTAACATCTTGAACGGTCATGATAGCAAGGCAGGTCAGAGGATAGACTGTCAGTTATGTTGGCAACAAAGTTTGGTACCAAGGGCGTGGGACGAAGAGAACCATTTTCCTGCTCGTAAGACGAGGCGGGCCAATAGGCAAAGTTCTCGTCCATCGGTGGTTACCGGAATGTCATCAACAATAGTAACAGGGTCTTACTGACAAAGTTGTACACCAAGGTGCTTACTTAAGCAGGGATTTATCTCTGCTCAGACAAGTTAGAATACAAGAAAGGTGAAACAAAACAATGGAAAGGAAAATGTGATTATAATGATAATCAGACCAATGGAAAGGAAAGTTGTTTGTACCCAAGTATTAGAGTACAACTTTTCCAAGGAAAGGCAGAGCATGATAGGGCTCCAAGTATTAAACCATTTAGACAAAGGGGCAAGGAAACCATGATGTTTATCCATACAATGGTGTTTGGATAGTTGAACAAGAAACATTTAGCATTGTGCTTTCAATGTTCTTGTGGATATTCGGATTACCACAGACATGCTTCGGGATAGCATTGACATGGTCATCAGGTAAAGGTCAGACCTTGGGAACACAAATGATCCATCGAGAACTTTTAGCACATCTCATTCAATTTTATAAAGGAAAATATGAGAAGGTGGCCGATGGGTTCAACGGCAATCCATCGACATGTCAAAAGGATGTATTTCCCAAATCTATATGAACAAGTTTGTGTTGGGGGGGACAAGAATGCTATCAATGATAACACAAATCATAGAGGGGCAAGGATGGTATTTCTCATCATGAATTTGATTGATATCCTGGAATAGCTCAGAATGTTGATGATGATCATGACACATTTGTCGAGAGATTTCATGAAGATGTAACTGATCAGCGATGACATCAAGTCAAAGGAATGATGAAGCAAAAGGTTATTGAAACCACGAGTACGACACAAAGTCAAAATCAAACTTGCTGTTCAAGGTGAAACGATATGACAAGAAAGATTGATGTAAGCTTAGCTCATCATCGAAAATTATGCTCCGGGAAGAAGGACCGGGTAGCACAGTTAAAATTTAGCACGATAATGATATAGATAATCAGGCTAGGAAGGAGTTGAAGGATTATTAAACTCGTAAGCAACAAAATTACTTAGAGTGGTTGAATTCAGAGTGCGGAATCGAATTCACTCATTGGTGTGGTCGGTTGACAAACAACCCAGAACCCATGAAGTGACAATGACAGGGAAAGGTAGTGTCCATCAAAAGTTCATAAGATTTGGTGCAATGGCATGGTATCCTCGAGATACTAGGGGTAATACTCGAAGGTAGATCATATTAGAGATTGGACATGTGTATTGATATGTAGAAGGCAAACACTTCAACTTGTCTGAGAAATGGGATCAAAGAAGAACAATCTTGGTTGGAACCACGATTGCAAAGGCCAAAATCACAGATACATGATCAAATTATACCAAGGGAACAATTATTGTCACTAGAAGATTCCATGGTAAGATCTACAGCGTTTCCATGGGCATGAACACAAAGTTCAAGGTCGACTCCCACTTCTATAATGCATAACGTTTCATTTTATTTCTTGCTCTTGATTAAGCTGTAATATTGAAATTTTATCTGACAAAAAGCCAGTAGAGTATAACCCGCATAACTTCCGAGTTCACACAGATTAGGGAAGGCATAGGTTCAACCCATCGGGGCATATTAGGAACATATATCATAAATTTCGAGAATAAATAACACAAGCTCAGTAGTAGAGCATGCTTGAGAAAGAGGAGGATACAATTTACCAAAAGCATTATGTATCCAAGGAACAGCTCACAAGCTTATTGAATATAAAGGACGTTGTCTGATAAAATCCGAAAAAGGGGTCTGGTGGTCCACAAGGGATCTGATGTGAGCCTCGGTATTCAACCAGAGGAAGAAAGAATGCAAGGAGATCAGATTATAGAAACAACTGACTAAATCAAAGCATCAATTGCAAAGGAATTATGAATTCCAAGATAAGGGACCAGAAGCAATGCTCTGATTAGAGATGGATAGGTAGAATAGCCTTAGGGGTACAATCGATGGCGATTTGATTGGTCGAGATTCAGCACATGTTAAAATGACGTCTGAGCCGGAAGGAAGAATTCTAGGATCTGATTGATGATTGCGAGCATTCGCAACATATTGTATCAACTGACTCAAAATGATAATGACCAAGGCTGAAAATAAGATTACTAGACTTATGGTATTAACCATAATGCAAGCAAGCAAGAAATTCAAGAACAATAGGTTGTTGAGGATTTTCATAAGAACGAATGGTATTACGAAGACTTTTGTGAAGTACATGAATCAACTGAGGATGAGCGGATACTCGGTAGGTGCACAAAGTTATCCATAGGGGTATTCAGGTGACAAGGAACTGCAAGGCGGTAAGCTCAAAGGATTCTCGGAACAAAGGAGAGCAGTTCAGGGCATCTTGTAATAACAATATCAATGGGATATAATGTAAGATTGGCTAGGGTGTGTAGTTATCCATAAGGATATTTCGGTGGTAGGGAATTGCAAAGGCAACATGCACAAAGTCTTAAGAGAATATCGCAGAGTATCTTCGGAATCTTCTATTGCAGCAGGCGATCATCTGAAATAAGGGGCTCTCCGGGCGGATGTGATCACGAGATCCTAATGCTCGAGTTAGTAAAACCATTTAACCCGAATAGAAGAGAGATCAGAGTCCCAGAGTATAGACGAGGAATAAAAGATCCTAATACCACCCAAATGGCGACGTGGGCCCGTAAGACACACAGCCATATTAGTAAAAGTTTTTGTAGTGACTAGACTCAACTTCGGCCAAGGATTTGGAAAGGGGGATCCTATAGACAGTCGGCTCTGATACCAACTTGTGACGCCCCCGATTTGAGCATACACTAATCATACACGCAAATGTGTACGATCAAGATCAAGGACTCACGAGAAGATGTCACAACACAACTCTAGACACAAATTAAAATAATTCAAGCTTTATATTACAAGCCAGGGGCCTCAAGGGCTTGAATACATAAGAGTCAGCGGAAGCAACAATATCTGAGTTAAACAAGTTTGCCTTAAGAAGGCTAGCACAAAAGCAACATCGATCGAAAAGGCAAGGCCTCCTGCCTGGGTGCCTCCTAATTACTCCAAGTCGCTAGAGGCCGTCACGTAGTAGTAGGCACCCTCGAGGTAGCAGTAGTCTTCAGTGGTGTCGTCTGGCTCCTGGGATCCGTCATCTGGTCGCAACAATCGGGTATGGAGGAAAAGAGGTAGCAAAGCAGTCGTGAGTACTCATCCAAAGTACTCGCGAGACTTACATCAGATATAAACTAAGTATGCATCTGTATAAAAGGAAATGGGTTGTATCTGTGGACTAAACTGCAGAATGCCAGAAGAGAAGGGGAAAGCCTAGCTTATCAAAGACTAGCATCTTCAAGCATCTTCAAGCATCTTGCAGCATATAGAAGAGTACATATCAACATAATGTAAAGTAGGTAGTGTTATCAACCTCGGCCAGAGATCCTTTCTCGACACCCTGCGAGAAAGCAATCCCAGAGCCATACTATCCATTTCTCATATCCATTCATTTCTCATCACAAGTATCCAGTTCTAGTTGTATCGATCGGGATACAACTCCAAGTGTCTGTTACCGTAGGACAGGCTATCGATAGATGTTTCTTCCCTACAGGGGTGCACCAACTTACCCATCACGCTCGATTAACTCCGGCCGGACACACTTTTCTGGGTCATGCCCGACCTCGGCCAAACAATACGCCGCAACCCGACCTAGACTTAATAGAGAGTCCAGCACGCCGGACTAAGCCTATGCCCCCAGGGGTCATGGGCCATCGCTCCGGGAACTCCTGCATGTTGCGTGGGCGGCCGGTGAGCAAACCTAGCTACCTCCTTCAAAAAGGCAGGTGCTTACGCAGTCCAACCCGGCGCGCGCCGCTCAGTCGTTGATGTCTATTAAGCTTTGGCTGATGTATACGACGCAGAACGCCCATACTATGCCCACGTGATGGTTAGTGCTATCAGGCCAGAGGCCCCTCGGATCAAATATCCAAACCGTAGTGGATTAGAAGCACGCGGTAACAAGCAGAGACTCACGAAAGATGTGACCCCGTTGCCCCGTCTCGAGTACTTGCGGCAAGGGCTAAGAATGTCCGGCCATGCCTCGTAAGTATCTCGCGGGCACCTTCCAAGTCAACCCGACTCCACATCACTCGCTATTAAGCTCGCGCGGGTACCCCTCAGGGCCGACCCGTCTTTAGTAACATGGTTCAGTGTAAAGTCATAGTAACCATAGTAATTGTGTGTCTAACACCAAGGGGAAACCCCGAGGAATCACCCCCGGTGAATTCCACTCGATGTTATCATCAAGGTGAACATAAGAGGATTCACTCTCGAGGTTCACACTTGAGGTGTTCCACGACAGAGCCGTAATGGAAGTGGTTAAGGAGGAAATCACCCTCGATGACCTCGACCATATAGCTACACTACAGAGATCTCATCAGGAGTGATGTAAGAGGTTCCACCCTCGGCACTCGATGGTAACTCTGCAGAGTCATATAACTAGGGGGTGATGTGCGGTGTCGGGGCCTGGACGTCTATCATGTTGATCGAGTCATCGAACATAAAAGCGAGGCAACTGGGACAAGGTGGGGTCACTGATGGATCTCTAATCAACCTATACTAAGCAGTTTAGGATAAGCAGGTAAGGTATGAAAGCAGGTAACAAAGACAGGCTATGCATCAGAGTAGGATCATACAGAAAGTAGTAGCAGTTCTAATGCAAGCATGAGAGGGAAAGAAATGGGCGATATCGGAATGCTCAAGGGGGTTTGCTTGCCTGGAAGCTCTGTTGAAAAGGAAGAAGTGTCGTCGTCGACGTAGTCGAACACAGGGGCGACATCGGTCTCGTGGTATACCAGAGAGAAGAGGTGGAAGAAACAATAAATATAAAGCAAACAAAGCATCACAAAGCATAACATGGCAATATGCGGTGCCGGGGTGACCTAACGTATGGCTACATGATATAGGTAAAGGGGAAATTCAACCGGGAATGTTTTCCCGGTTCCGGACCTGTGTCAAACAGATGACCGGAGGGGGAAAGTTCCATGTTCAGCTAGTTAGAGGCATGTGGCAGGTGAACGGACCGTGTGTTCGGATTCGTCTCGTCGTTCTGAGAAACTTTCATGTATAAAACTTTTTCATCCGAGTTATGCATTATTTTTTATGATTTTCTAAAGATTTAATCATTTTTTGAAATTCTAGAATTTATTACTTATCCGAAATTAAAATAGCAGAAGCTAAACATACCCAAAAATGTACCCAGCAGACCAGCACAGAGGCTGACTGGTGGGACCCGAGAGCCTAGTTGACCTGGTCAACAGTCCAGTCAACAGTCAACTGTTGACTGGTCAAACCTGTAGGTGGGGCCCGGGTGTCATAGACTGCGTGCTTAAATGATCTTTTGTTATTTAGTTTAATTACACCAAGGGACCCACATGTACTAGCTAACCTCACACTAATTAATCCTAAAAACCTTGTAATTAGGCCTAACTAATTTGGGTTGGCCCGGCCATTGTGTGGCTGTGCATATCGCACAAGCACTCACACGCACATGGCCATGTCCATGGCGTGGCTAGGATGCAGTGAGTAGCGGCTGGAGTAGCAGCTTG
This sequence comes from Triticum aestivum, assembly GCF_018294505.1. Lineage (NCBI taxonomy): Eukaryota > Viridiplantae > Streptophyta > Magnoliopsida > Poales > Poaceae > Triticum > Triticum aestivum. The sequence goes on along the minus strand of NC_057794.1, from coordinate 69,406,180 downwards.
TACCGGCAGCATGAGGAAGCATCACAAGAGCGGCAGCAGGCAACAAGTAGCATCAACATAGATTTTTTTTTGAGAATCTCACAAAGCTTTATTACTGAATCATAATGTTCATAGGTACAAAAAGAAGATCGCCGGGTTGTCCTAGCCAAGTGTGTCGGCCAAACCCTAAAGATAACGCATGCTTTGCGAGATTATGGGCCTCCGTATTGGAGGTCCTATACTCATGAGTAAACGAACATGAAATAAAGGTAGTTGCTCTAGTCTTGATTTCCTCGACAATGGCTCCAAATTCTGCTGAGCTTCCCTGTCTGATTGCATCTACCACCACCTTGCAATCGGAGGCAACAAGTAAATGGTTGATATAGAGATCTTCTGAAAGCGCTAATGCCTCCCGAACAGCTAGTGCTTCTAGCACTTGGGGGTTGTGCAGTCCTCTGAAAACGAGAGCTGACGCTCCCATGAACAAACCTCTCTCATCCCTGCAAACCACACCAACTGCGCCAAACGTACCTGGGCGTGACACGGCCGCGTCCACATTGAGTTTGTAGTAATCTGTTGGTGGTGGAATCCACGTACGGGGTCGTGGTACTGCTATCCCATGTGCTTCCTCCTTCTTCTTCTTCAAAAACTCTATGTCTGATAAGTAAGCTTTGATGAAGTTGTCAGTGGCAAACGGAGTCTGGTATATATCCTCATGTATAGCTTTCCGTCTTGCACTCCAAATCGCCCATAAAGTAACAATCATCAACTGAAATTGCTCCGGTGGAAGAGAGTCATTCATGGCAAAGAGCCACAGCCGTGCGTCAGGTTCTGAGGTTGCCCACATGTGCTCGACCATCTCGGCTTCTGAAAGTGCCCACACACACCTAGACACATTACACTCCAGCAAAGAATGCCGCCAGCTATCCTGCCCTCCGCATAGGGAGCAAGCACTCGTAGTGGCCATATGACGATGGTTTAGGACATCTCCCGTAGGGAGTGAGTGTTGCGCCAATCGCCAAGTGAAAAAGCGCAGTTTCGGTGGCACTGACATGTTCCATAGCGAGTTCCACCCCCTCATCTCATGTTCAGAGTTGGAAGGATCCTCCCTTTCCTCCAGCCATGCCTCGCGCCCAATCTTGATCTTGACAATCATCTTATAAGCTGACCGTACAGAAAAACGCCCCCTTGGATCATCATTCCATGCCCAGAAATCGTCCACACGCCGTGTACAGAGCGGTATTTGCAAGATCGCCTCCACATCAATGGGTATGAACACCTGTCTAAGCAAGTCCTCTCGCCACGCAGCTCTAGTGTGGTCGATCAGATCAGAAACCAGTTGCGGTGGGTCAGCAACTAAGGAGGCCACCGGCTTCATCATTCCGTCCCTTGGGATCCAACTATGTTGCCATATGTTCGTGGTAGTTCCATCACCAATACGCCGGATAGCTCCTTGGGTGATAATATCTCTCCCATCAAGTATAGATCGCCACACCTGAGAAGGATGTGGACCTAGTTGAGCTTCAAGGACTGTACATTGTGGAAAATATGATGCTTTAAGGATTTGTGCACTAAGAGAGGAGGGATCATTCAATAATCTCCAAATTTGCCGAGACAAAAGTGCCAAGTTGAAGATTTCTATATCCCGAAAGCCAAGTCCTCCCAAACTTTTCGGTCGGGTCATCAAATCCCAAGCTACCCAACATGGTTTCCTCTTGCCTCTCTTGCTCCCCCACCAAAATTGACGAATGAGTGACGTAATGCTTCCACAAAGGCCTCGAGGTAATCTGAAGCAAGACATCGAAAAAACTGGTAAAGCTTGAGCCACAGATTTTATGAGAACCTCCTTTCCTGCCACTGATAAAAGTTTCTCCATCCATCCCTTTATCCTTTCCCAAACTCTGTCTCGTAAATATTTGAAGGTGCCATTTTTGGACTGTCCAACATCGGTCGGCAGACCCAAATACTTTTCACTCAAAGACTCATTCTGCACATTAAGTATATTCTTTATCTCCACCCTAAGGGTCTCCGGGCATCCCTTACTGAAAAATATGGACGATTTATCATAGTTTACCCTTTGGCCCGAAGCCAAGCAATATGCATCAAGTAGGTTTGAAACCTCATTTGCCCCCTGGACACTAGACTTGAAAAGCAGCAGGCTGTCATCTGCAAACAAAAGGTGGTTCACTACCGGAGCCGTGGGCGCCACCTTTATGCCACCGAGCACTAATGACTGAGAACTGTGTTTTAAAAGGCACGAAAGGCCCTCCGCTGCAATCAAGAATAAGTAAGGGGAAATAGGATCTCCCTGCCTGATACCCCTGGAAGGTGAGAAGCTCTCTAATCTTTCTCCATTAAACAAGACCGAGAATGAAACAGAAGTGATCATGCTCATAACTGTATGGATCCAATCTGGTGCAAAGCCAAGCTTAACCATAATTGCCTTTAGATAAGGCCACTCTAGTCTGTCATATGCCTTCATCATATCAAGCTTAAGTGCACAAAAGCTGTTTGTCTTGGATCTGTTTCTCTTCATGAAGTGCAAACATTCATACGCACAAATAATATTATCCGTGATCAACCTCCCGGGAACAAAGGCTGATTGCTCCTTTGAGATAATATCTGGCAATATCAACTTCAATCTATTCGACACCACTTTAGAAGCTATTTTATAAATCACATTGCAAAGGCTGATAGGCCTAAACTGGGTAAGTAGAGTGGGATTTTGTACCTTGGGTATCAACACGAGTACCGTATCATTAATGCTTGCAGCAGTCTCCTCTCCACGGACGATCCGAAGCACCACTTTAGTTACTTCATCCCCACAAATGTCCCAGTGGCGCTGATAGAAGTGTGCAGGAAAACCATCTGGCCCCGGTGCCTTCGTAGGAAACATCTGAAACAGGGCCTGCTTTACTTCCTCATTTGTGTAAGGAGCGCAAAGCGAAGCATTCATCTCTGGTGTCACTTTCCGAGGCACATGTTGTAATACATCATCTACCCCCTGTACACCTTCCGTCGTGTACAAGGTTTTATAGAAATCTGTCACAAGTTGTTTCATCTCAGCCTTGTCCTCTACTCTTATACCCAGCGCATTGTGTAGAGCTCGAATCATATTCTTCCTACGCCGCATATTTGCTCTCATGTGAAAAAAATTTGTGTTGCGATCACCCGCAGTCAGCCACTGTATGCGCGATCTTTGTCTCCACATTAACTCCTCCCTATGATAGAGCTCAACCAGTCGTTCATTCAACTTTTGCTCAAGGTGATTTGGAGCAGTCCTAGACGGAACACTCCGAAGCCTCTCTAGCTCCGCTTTTGCCTTCTTGATCTCCTTCCTAACACTTCCAAAAGTTGCATCCTCCCATGCCGAGAGGTTCTTTGACAGAAGCTCCAATTTTCTGCGAATCCCCTCAACTCCTTGATCCGCTTGCAGTTCGCTCCATCCTGAGCTGATAGTGTCACGCCATGATTCATGTGACTCCCACATCACTTCGTACCGGAAGCTCGGTTTAGGGCGTGGTAAAACCTCTTCAAACTGTACGAGTATTGGTCCATGATCCGAGGACGCCGAAGTTAAGTTTGTAACCTTGGCCATAGGGAAAAGCGCCGCCCAATCAGCTGTGGCCATCGCTCTGTCAAGCCTCACGCGGGTGTAGGATCCCCCGGTCACTTTTTTCTCAAAGGTCCAAAATCTGCCATGATAGCCCAAGTCCATCAACATGCAAACGTCAACCGCATCCCGGAAACCTTGTATTTGTGCATTACTCCGATTAGCAGCTCCCTCATGTTCATCCGGACGTAAAACTTCGTTAAAATCGCCCAAACACAGCCAAGGGAGGTTGCTAAAAGACGCCAACCCCTTTAGGAGATCCCATGTTTGGTGTCTCAGTTGTGTCTGGGCCTCGCCATACACGCATGTCAACCTCCATGGGTCTTTCCCTTCCTCTACCACCTTTGCATCAATATGATAAACAGAATCACCCAAGATCTCAACATTTATTGTATTATTCCAAAAAATCCCTATTCCTCCACTTCTTCCTTGACTATCTATCGCATAGGCATTATCATAGCCCAAAGTGTTAGCTAAAGCTTCTACACGTGCACCCTTTACTTGAGTTTCAACAATACACAACACGGTAGGGGTAAATTTCTTCGCAAAGTCGCGAAGCTCACGAACTGTCGCGGCTTTACCCGCGCCGCGACAGTTCCAACAAAATGAACTCATTGCGTCCGGCGGCACTCCTCGGAGGAGCCCGCCGATCCATCATACTGGTCCTTGCCACGTTCCACTCCATCTGTCACCATACTCGGTGTCCCTGCATCAGACAGCTCCTTAAACAGGGCTCCTTTATTGCCAACATCTTTCTTCCGTCGCTTCACCTCTTTCCTTGGAGACACATATACAGGCGGCATCGGTGGAACCCCGTCCGGCTTTCCAGAGATTACAAGAGCTGTAGAGCTCACTGGGACCACGTCCCCTTCTCCATCATCGCTCGACTGAACTGTCTCTGGATGGTTCTTGTCCGAAGATTGCCTCTTGTTACTTGCCACCACTACCCCCAGCGTTGCAGCAGTCGGTTCCTCGATCATACCCTTGGGCTCGCTTGGCCCCGATACTTCTGTGGTCATTGCATTGTCCTCTCCTTCATCCTGCCTCCCCGCCTCCCTGCGAGGTTCATTCTGATATGCATTGAAGCGCCAACTTTGATTGGGGTTATACTGCTCTCGCCCCCTACCTCTTCCTCCTGCATTCCTTGGGCCGCCTCGTCCCCTCTGGTTACCAAAACCACCTCTGCCAGGTTGCCTGAAGCGAATATTGTCAGCCAGAACAAAGTCACCCCACTCAAACTTTGTCTCATCATGAACACCATCACCACACTCCTCGTGCCAATGCCCGCATTCACCACAGTTAAAGCAAAAGACAGGTAATTTCTCGTATTTTACTTGATATCTAACTCGTTCATCCCCCTTCTTTCCAGTGACAAACCTCTTAATTTTTGCGTTGATATCGATTTTCACCCTCACCCGGACAAATTCACCAAAGAAACCTGCCGGTAGCTTGAGCTGCACTTCTTCCACCTCGCCAATTCGCGATGCCATCCCCCTGACTGCAGGCTCGATCAAAAAGTTGTCAGGTAAACGATGGATTTGCGCCCAAACTGCCAACTTATCCAACTTGATGCTATCAGGGTTTTTGAACCCATCATACTCCACCAAAATCACTGCTTGGTCTCTGAAAAGCCATGGCCCCTCTAGCATGGCCTTATTCCAATCCCCTAGACAACCAAACTGCGCTGTGAACAAGTTGTCCTTCACCTTCCTCCAGACCACCGTTTTCGCTGGATTCCAGGCTGCACGCATGTCCCCATAAAGAGCATTAGGGCTGAAAGTCCTTGTAGTGTGTACCCTGGCTATGGCTAGCCACTTCGCCGGCGCCCCCAGATCCGGCAACTCCTCCTCCCACACGAAATCATCATCTTCCTCCTCCTGCAAATTCAACCTGGCTAGCAGCTCCTCCGTCGTCTCCTTGCCATGCCGCCCCTGTGAGCTTGATCCCGACGCCATGAACCGAGCAGTCTAGTCGCCGCCAACAAAAACCCTAGATCGATCTGCCAGAGAAACCACTATAACCAAGGCCGGGTAAGGTCACGAGGGGCCTCCCTTGATCAGCCCGAGTCCAGGGGATCACCAGCAGGTTCGATCGGGGAAAAGAAGGTAAGATCCGGCCGCGGCGCCGGAGTATGTCGAAACCCTAGGCTATCGCCGTCGGGGAGAGAAAAAAGCTATGCATATGCTCTGTTATGTAGAAACGCAGCGTGCAAGCACCCTAGAGTAGCATCAACATAGATGGTAGCAAGCAGAGCAGCACAACAACTATAGAACGCAGTGGCAGGAAGCAGCAGCGGCCTGCTGTGAGCGCGCGTGGCGCACAGGGAGCGAGGGGCCAAGGCAGTAGGAGGCAAGTGGGGGCGCGGCCAGGGAGCTACGGCGGATGCGGGCGCGGCCGGGCGGCCAAGCGCTTGCATGTGGGTGCGGCCAGGGCACAAACTGGGCAGCCAGGACGCAGGGCGCGGTGGGCGTGACATGGTCACGGTCGCCGCGGCCATCGTTCGACACTTGGGCGGCGCAACAGAGCAACGAACAGAGGGGAAAACGAGGGGAATGGGGGTGGCGCTCACAGGGGAAGGCGGAGGACGCGTCCGGCGGGGCGGAGGAGCTCCGGTGAGCTAGATCGAGCGCGGGGCGGCGTCGGCCATTGGCGAGGTAGATGCGTCGATCCCGGCGATGTAGTGCGGCTCCGGTCGAATGGATCCCCGCAGATGATGTAGCAGATGACGACGGTCCTCTTCGGCGCAGTGTCGTAGCTCGGGGAGGGAGGTGGCCACGGCAACAAGGTCATCCATGGCTGGCGGAGCTTCAGTTGGTGCGTGTGGGAGAGGGAAACGGTAAGAGGGAGGGGGAGGGAAAGCTAGGGTTTCGACCAAGGGGGTCGCAGGATCGTCTTGTAGGCGGCCAGGGGCGTCGGATGGCCGCCACGCACGCCAAGGCATGACCATGGTCATGGATGCGTGCCACGATCTCCCGTGAACAGGAGGAAGGAGAGTGGCGGCTGGGTTGGGTACTTTTCCTAGTGGGCCAAAATGTATAGGGTCATTTCTCCTCTCTTTTTTTATAAAATTGCTACTGTTTCCTATTTAGTTTAGATAGCAACTGAGTTTTGTTGGAGCTCAAACTTTGCAATAAAATGCTATGCAATATTATAGGGCTGCACAAAAGTTTTTGGGGCATTTGCAAAGGTTGAAATATTTGTTTATTTTGAAAAGGCCAATTTAAATACCTTTGGTCCACTTATTGAAATCCTAAGAATTTATTTATGAGACAATTTAAGTTGGTTTCAACATGACAATGATTGGGGAAATTTATAGGATAATGTGAACATTTTAGTTTTACTGCTCAAAGAAAATAATTTATTCGACTTATTTTAAATTTGAAAAAGGGTTTGATTTTTGGACAAGCGGCAAGCTGCATAGTAATCATGATGACATGGCCACCATTAGGGGGAGATTACTGTAACATGATTCTCGGGGTGTTACATGTACCTTCTCTCGAATTGGAAAGTAGCACATCAGTGAAATTGGTTCCCGTGATGCCTACAACAACTAGAGAGCAAGCTAATGATGATGATCATGAAACTTCAGATCAATTTACTACTGGACATCGTAGGTCGAATAGAGCATGTTCCGAACCAGAGTGGTACGGTAATCCTATCCGGGTAGTCATGCTATTCGATCGTGGTGAACCTACGAACTATGAAGAAGCTATGATGAGCCCAGATTCTGATAGATGCCTTGAGGCCATGAAATCTGAGATAGGATCCATGTATGAGAACAAAGTGTGGACTTTGGTGGACTTCCCAATGATCGGCAAGCCATTGAGAATAAAAGGATCTTCAAGAGGAAGACGGACACTGATGGTAGTGTTACTATCTACAAAGCTCGACTTGTCACAAAAGGTTTTCGACAAGTTCAAGGTGTTGACTACGATGAGATTTTCTCACTCGTAGAGGTGCTTAAGTCTGTCCGAATCATGTTAGCAATTGCCGCATTTTATGAAATTTGGTAAATGGATGTCCAAAACTGCATTCCTTATTGGATTTCTTAATGAAGAGTTGTATATGATGCAACCAAAAGGTTTTTTCGATCCTAAAGGTCCTAACAAAGTGAGCAAACTCCAGCAATCCATCTATGGACTGGTGCAAGCATCTCAGAGTTGGAATATGCCCTTTGATGAGGTGATCAAAGCATATGGTTTTATAGAGACTTTCGGAGAAGCCTGTATTTACAAGAAAGTGAGTGGGAGCTCTGTAGCATTTTTGATAATATTATATGTGGATGGCATATTGTTGATTGGAAATGATATAGAATTTCTGGATAGCATAAAGGATATTTGAATAAGAATTTTTTAAGGAAAAACCTCGGTGAAGCTGCTTACATATTGGGCATCAAGATCTATAAAGATAGATCAGGACACTTGATAAGACTTTCAATGAGTACATACCATCACTAGATTTTGAAGAAGTTCAAAATGGATCAGTCAAAGGAGTTCTCGCATGTACTGTAAGGTGTGAAGTTTAGTAAAGACTCAAAACCCGGCCACGACAGAAGATAAAGAGAGAATGAAAGTCATTCCCTATGCCTCAGCCATAGGTTCTATAAAGTATGTCATGTTGTGTACCAAACCTGTTTGTACCTTGCCATGAGTTTGGCAAGGGGGTACAATAGTGATCCATGACTAGATCACTGGACAACAGTCAAAATTATACTTAGTTACCTTAAAGAGGACTAAGAAAATGTTCCTCAGTTATGGAGGTGATAAAGAGTTCGTCGTACAGAGTTACGTCGATGCAAGCTTTGACACTGATCTAGATGACGCAAAGTCTCAATCTAGATATGTATTGAACATAGGAGAAATTAGCTAGAGTAGCTCCATGCAGAGCATTGTACACATATAAATTTCCAAAACACATACGGATCTGAATGTGGCAGACCCATGGACTAAACTTCTCTCACAAGCAAAACATGATCACACCTTAGTACTCTTTGGGTGTTATTCACATAGTGATGTGATCTAGATTATTGATTCTAGTGCTCTTTGGGTGTTGTTCACATGGCGATGTGAACCATGGGTGTTAATCACATAAAGATGTGAACTATTGGTGTTAAATCAGATGGCGATATGAACTAGATTATTGACTCTAGTGCAAGTGGGAGACTGAAGGAAATATGCCCTAGAGGCAATAATAAAGTTGTTATTTTATATTTCCTTATATCATGATAAATGTTTATTATTCGTGCTCGAATTGTATTAACCGGAAACTTGATACATGTGTGAATAGATAGACAAAACACGGTGTCCCTAGTAAGCCTCTACAAGACTAGCTCGTTAATCAAAGATGGTTAAGTTTCCTAACCATAGACATTTGTTGTCATTTGATGAACGAGATCACATCATTAGGAGAATGATGTGATGGACAAGACCCATCCGTTAGCTTAGCATATTGATCGTTCAGTTTTATTGATATTGCTTTCTTCATGTCAAATACATATTCCTTAGACTATGAGATTATGCAACTCCAAAATACTGGAGGAATACCTTGTGTGCTATCAAACTTCAGAATGTAACTGGGTGATTATAAAGATGCTCTACACATATCTTCGAAGGTGTTTGTTGGGTTGGCATAGATCGAGATTAGGATTTGTTACTCCGAGTATCGGAGAGGTATCTCTGGGCCTTCTCGGTAATGCATATCATAAGAAGCCTTGCAAGCAAAGTGACTAATGTGTTAGTTGCAGGATGATGTATTATGGAACGAGTAAAGAGACTTTCCAGTAATGAGATTGAACTAGGTATGTACATACCGCCGATCGAATCTCGGGCAAGTAACATACCGATGGACAAAGGGAATAATGTATGTTGTCATAACGGTTCGACCGATAAAGATCTTCATAGAATATGTAGGAGCCAATATGAGCATCCAGGTTCTTCTATTGGTTATTGATCGGAGAAGTGTCTTGGTCATGTCTACATAGTTCTCGAACCCGTAGGGTCCGCACGCTTAACGTTCGATGACGATATAATATTATATGAATTTTGTGATTTGCTGACCGAATGTTGTTCGGAATCCCGGATGAGATCACGGACATGACGAGGAGTCTCAAAATGGCCGAGAGGTAAAGATTGCTATATATAGGACGGTGGTATTCGGATACGGGAAGTGTTCCGGAGAGTATCGAGTACTTATCGGATCACCAGAAGGTGTTTCGGGTACCCCGACAATCCTGGGCCATATGGGCCTTGTGAAGGAACACACCAGCCCACAAGGGGCTGGTGTGCCCTATAAGGCTATAGGAGGAGGAGAAGGAAAGTGGGAAAGGGAAAGGAAAGTCTGGATTAGGATTCCTACTTCCTTCCCTCACCTCCTCTTTCCTCCCCCTTCATGCATACATGGAATGGGGGGCACAGGGCAAGGCAGGGCTTCTAGGGGGCGGCGGCCAACCCTAGGATGCCCCTGACGGCCTCTCCTCCCCCTCCCACCTATATATATGTGGGAAGGGGGCGCCTAGAACATGAACAACATCAATTGTTAGCCATGTGCGGCACCCCCTCCATAGTTTACACCCCCGGTCATATTCACGCGGTGCTTAGGCGAAGCCCTGCGCGGATCACTTCACCATCACCGTCACCATGCCGTCGTGTTGATGGAACTCATCTACTTTCTTGACACTTTGCTGGATCAAGAGTTCGAAGGACGTCATCGAGCTGAACGTGTGTGACGGTGTCCTAGACTAGGGGGTACTCACCACGTCGTCTCCCGGTCTATTAGATTGTGCCAAGGCCCCCCATGGCCGTATACTCATGGGCCAGTTCGGACAGCTGCCGCATACAAGGAAGATTCCACAAAGACTTGGCGATCAAGACAAGGACTTCTCCCCACCGGCGTATTCGGCTAGGACTCTTGTTAACCTAGGCCTCTGGTGCATTATATAAACCAGGACCAGGCTAGTCGATAGAACATACAGAACAACAATCATACCATAGGCTAGCTTTTAGGGTTTAGCCTCCTTGATCTCATGGTAGATCTACTCTTGTACTACCCATATCATCAATATTAATCAAGCAGGACGTAGGGTTTTACCTCCATCAAGAGGGCCCGAACCTGGGTAAAACATCATGTTCCTTGCCTCCTGTTAGCATCCGGCCTAGACGCACAGTTCGGGACCCCCTACCCGAGATCCGCCGGTTTTGACACCGACATTGGTGCTTTCATTGAGAGTTCTGCTGTGTGATCGACAAAAGGATCGATGGCTCGCCTGCAGATCAACTGCGACTTCGGCATCTTCGTCACCAGCTCGACTGGTCACCTTGGTTCGACCAAGAATTGCGCCCCGTGTTCGGATCACCATGTTCAGACGAGGGCCTTCATCAAACATCAACTCCGATATCTAGCAAGATCACGGAGGAATCATCTATGGAGCTCGGGGGCTCAACGTCAACATTGCCCTCAAGCGACCGTGCTGTTTTTTTTGGACAGCAAACTCGTATCTGCCGCCACCACCTCCTCGAGTATTGCTTTGACGATCGCTTTGGTGGAAATGTGCGGAATTGAGTCTATAACAACCCTAGAAAATTTCGTCGAGTTTTGATGGAGGAATCTCTGGCAATCCACGATATACCGGAGCCCTGTCAAATCTGGACGGGAATTTGGATGAGTTTAGGGCGTGGTGTCCAGCTTCTAGCTCGGACGTCCTTTGGAAGATTCAACCGTTGATCGGCTGCGGAATTCCTATATCTACCACCTCTCAAAATTTCAGCTCGATCCGACCGTCCAAACTCCGGGAACCTTCCGATTAGTGCATCACTTTTCGGATCTATTTTCTGCGCGAAAACGAATCTGACCCGAGTTCATCTTTTTTATGAACGGGATTTCGGACATCCCTTTTGAAGGAAGTTTTGCATGGGGTATTGTGTTTTGTTCCCGAACACATCCCACTAACTTCAAGATCTTTTGAACATGATCTTCAACATCATGCTGGTGTCAAACCAGTCCGGCAATATTACTCCACGGCTGCCGACCTGCGCTAGACACGTCGTCACTTTAGCCGAGCTCAACTTCTTCGGATCATCATCTCGCAAGCCGAAGAAGAGTTCGGCATCGCGAAGGATAAATCATCATCAACATCGCCGCTCCACGGATTACACGGAGCGGGCATACCGGCATCGCCGCACGGTCGCTTCATCAAGCCGGCATCGACCACGTCACGACCTGCATCGACAGGGCCGCACTATTGCTTCTTCAAGCTAGTGTCCATCATGCCGACCTACTTTGACATCTCGGCTGGACCGGGGGCTTCGCCATCTCTTCATCAACCTACTCCGGACACATCGGTGTCGCTAGTCGACCAGCTCCGTCACGTTAGCTGGGCCGAGGGCTTTGCCTCGGCGAGTCAACCTTAACAGCATTGCCATGCCGTCGTTTTATCGCCCATCAGGCAATGGGTGTGCGGAGCGAGTCCTAATTTTAGGAATCACCTTCCTTCGGATTGCTACAACAAATAAACCAGGTGCTATTAATCCCAGTATTTTTTGCTTGTTTGGGTTCATTTTTCCCAAGGAATTATTACTCTGGTTTGTCCATGATATGTACACAGGTCTATCAAATGGTGACCGCATTAACGACGGTCGCGTGGTGGTTCGATCAGTTTCCGTACATAGTCCGGCGAACGCCGCATCCGGAGCTCGGACCGACCTGTGAATTCAGGTTTTGCCACGCCTTTACTACATCACGCCGACGCCCTGCATCGACATTGACTTCGGTGACAGGCCATATTTCTTCTATTCCTCACTTTGCATAAATTATTTATTATGCAACATTTTTTTAATTATCATTATTACTATTATCTCCGGTTTGCACTATTTTTTGTGCACAGGAAAATGATCCGGGGACTTCGGCGTCACTCTGCCGGTCTGCCTTGACCATGCTATGTCACCACTTCGGCGTGTCGAGCTCTCCGCTCCGCCACCTCGGGACCAGCTTGGGGATGGAACCTTGCCCCGCATCAATACCGAACACATTAACCAGCTAAGTCGCTTTCATGCTCAAAGCTTTAATTTCTAACTTGTGTTCGGTTCAACCAAGTATTATACTTTTTTGGAAAAAAGTTGCTTGTAAAAAATTTCCTTGTCCAAACTTTGTTTGTGACGCATAAATTCAAATACCCAATTCATTTGGGGGCTTCCTTCATGAAGCTTTTCCACTTGCATATGATTATACTTGTACGGCTTCGTTCCTTGTTCATGTATTACGCCACAATATGCACCATATTGACTTAAGCAATTTGCAAGCTGGGTTGCCTCGCTCCTGTGTTTACCCCTACGTTCCCGATTGTTCGGCTAGGGAGTAAAGGGAGCACCTCTGTGATTGTCACGATCGGGTCGCCCGAGCCGGACCTCAGACTGGGTGAAGCCGAAAGCTAGCGCTCTTATAGTTTTCAATGATGGTCGGCACACAACGGAACTCATGAGTACAAAAAATCTATTACACAAGTCTCATAATAACAATGAGCACCGAAGAAAGGTATCGGTGGGGGTACTATTTTCTTCGAAGATGCTTCTTACACTTCACGGTAATATAGCATAAGTTCCATGAGCGTGCTTTGTCGGTTACAGCCTTATGGCCTGATTGCCTGGTTATTGGAAACACCGTCGATATTCTCGACCGATGGAGTACATAACACTTTTCGGTCCTTGACCGAAGAGGGAGAAGCTGACGGTCGGTTAAGACGCATTTAAAGTTCGGTTGAACATAGATATGATATAAGTACTTCGGTACATGAAATCATTCTTCTACCCAAGTCACTTGGGGGCTCTTAAGTTTATTTGAGCCGTTTTATAATAAATGCTCTTCTTCTTAGTCGTTGCAAAGTTTTATTATTATTTATCACTCCTTTTTTCGACACGAGTGTGCGATCACTAGCCGGGGAGCCTAATTTCTCTCTCAAAGCCGCTAGAGTTTAGTTTGATAAACTGGCCTAATGAGAAGTACTCCGCCCTCGGGATAGGAGGTTGAAGCCGTAGGCTGACCCGCTCGAAGTCTTGAGATAGGATGTATCATGCTAAAACACGACAGAAGCACTTCTTTTTTCTAAGACCAACTTTCGGATTGGCACCGAACACTTGATATTGTTCGGACGTCATGTTTTTACTGACGTTTCTTGGTTTTCCAAGCTTTTTGGCACTTTTAAACTATTTATGCTTTTCCAGCATTAGTCTCGCAGTGCAACGCCGAACACCTTTAGGGATTCGGCAAAAACATTCTCAGATATTGCTATATATGCATCGGTTTCGAATTGTGTCTTCGGTCAATAGTTGGGTTGCCCGGCTCCTGCACTTGCTTCCTACGTTCCGTTTTGTTCGGCTAGGCGTGCAAAGGGAGAACCACTGCGATTGTGCTTCCAGCTCACATGGTTAAGCACCTCAGTGGAGAAAGCCGAAAACTGACTTTCACAATAAGCGTAAACTGGTCAGCGATCCGATGACTATGTTAAATGATGGGTCATTCATAACATTGGCCGAAGTGTTTACGGCTTGACCCCGACTGTCGCCGAACACTACCGGGGGCTATTAACTGGCCTCCCAAACTAAATCCTCAATATTTTGCTCTTACATTAGAGCTGAGGTTTAATGATCATGCTTAGCATGACAACCCAAAGAAAGGAACCTATAGCGGGACTATTTTCTTTGGAAGACATTTCTTCTGTTAAACAGTAATATAACTCTCTGCGTACCTTTGTTTATAAAAACCGTATGGCCAGATTGCCTTGTTTGTTGTCAATCTTCGCCCTCATAAAGGCTTTATAAAGTAGGACAAGCACTCCTCGGCTACTGGCCGAGGAGGTGGAAGCCGATGGTCGGTCAACAAAGTTTTGTACAATGCAGATCCGAGCATTAATGACGTAAAGTACTTGGATACATAGAGTCATTACACATAATTTGTGATTTTACTATGGATATTGATCCTTAATTCGGCCACCCGTGCCCGCATTAAGGCTCGGGGGCTACTGGGCTTCGGGATTATTATTTACAAATATTAAAGGGGCACATTGATCCCCTGATCTGGTGTTACCACCCAACCAGTGTCTCAGGGGCTACTGCATTGCTTGTCCAATGCAGAAAATTTTATGTGCAATATAGTTTCCGAGGAGATTTTGATCCTCAGGTTGGTCGGCCGCACCCAACCTGACTCTCGAGGACTGAGCACGCCGCTTTTAGTGTCCCGAAGTATTCTGCCGAGCTTGGACTTGATCCTCAGGCAGATTTTGCAAATCAACATGAGTCTCAGCGGCTATTGGGATCAGCGGTCTTACGTCATCCTTCAGGTGCATCTCGGGTTTTAGACCGATACACACCTTGAGGGCTACTGGCTATATATCTCGGTAGAGAATAAATTGCAATAATAAAAAATATTGACAAAGAATCGGCCCACAGTCGGGGTGGTGCACCACCTCGGAAGCAGTCCGGCATAAAGCTCGGGCGCTAGTGGCTGGCTCCATAGAGGGCATTTCCGGCATTAAGCTCGGCTAAACTCCTTCAACTTTTTTGGACCAAGATGATCTATGACATCTTGGATATAGTCCGGCATTGGAGCTTGGACACAGTCCGATGTTGGAGCTCGGATACATTCCGGCGTTGGAGCTCGGAAAGTCGTCCGGCGTTGGTGCTCGGCTGCAAAAGATACCTCTAATGCAGTCCAGCGTTGGAGCTCGGACGCAAGAGGACACTGCCTCCCGGGAACAACTTCAAACCCGAGGTGCAGCATAAAAATAACAAGGCATTGATAAAGGCCGGAAACTTAAAGGGGCTCCTCAGATACCCGACGTGTAAACTCGTCGAATGCATTTCGGCGATCCTCAAGATCGAAGATAAAGAAGATTTGTTGAACCAGTTTTCAAGACCGACGACCGAAGATGAAGAACGGTTCGGAAGAATCGAGGAGCGTCCCTAACTTGAAGACCGGTTCAGGGGGCTACTGACGGTGTCCTAGACTAGGGGGTACTCATCACATCGTCTCCCGATCTATTAGATTGGGCCGAGGCCCCCCATGGCCGTATACTCATGGGCTAGTTTGGACAGCTGCCGCATACAAGGAAGATTCCACAAAGACTTGGCGATCAAGACAAGGACTTCTCCCCACCGGTGTATTCGGCTAGGACTCTTGTTAACCTAGGCCTCTGGTGCATTATATAAACCAGGGCCAGGCTAGTCGATAGAACATACAAAACAACAATCATACCATAGGCTAGCTTTTAGGGTTTAGCCTCCTTGATCTCGTGGTAGATCTACTCTTGTACTACCC
Organism: Triticum aestivum; assembly: GCF_018294505.1. Taxonomy (NCBI): domain Eukaryota; kingdom Viridiplantae; phylum Streptophyta; class Magnoliopsida; order Poales; family Poaceae; genus Triticum; species Triticum aestivum. The sequence goes on along the minus strand of NC_057794.1, from coordinate 69,390,285 downwards.
ATATCATCAATATTAATCAAGCAGGATGTAGGGTTTTACCTCCATCAAGAGGGCCCGAACCTGGGTAAAACATCATGTTCCTTGCCTCCTGTTACCATCCGGCCTAGACGCACAGTTCGGGACCCCCTACCCGAGATCCGCCGGTTTTGACACCGACAGTGTGCAGAAATCGGAGGTGACGTACGTTCGGTACTTGATCGGTCAGAACGAGAAGAAGTTCGACTACATCAACCGCGTTGTCAAACGCTTCCGCTTTTGGTCTACGAGGGTACGTAGACACACTATCCCCCTCTTGTTGCTATGCATCTCCTAGATAGATATTGCGTGAGAGTGGGATTTTTTTTTGAAATTGCATGCTATGTTTCCCAACATTCCGATCAACAATATGCCATCCACATATAATATAAAAAATTCTACAATGCTCCCACTCACTTTCTTGTAAATAAGAGGCTTCACCATAAGTCTATATAAAACCATATGCTTTGATCACCTCATAAAAGCATATATTCCAACTCCGAGATGCTTGCACCAGTCTATAGATGGATCGCTAGAGCTTGCACACTTTGTTAGCACCTTTAGAATCGACAAAACCTTTTGGTTGCATCATATACAACACTTGTTTAAGAAATCCATTAAGGAATGCAGTTTTAACCACTACTGTATTATGCTGCTAACGCGACACTACAATCATAGACTATTTAACGAAATCGTGTGTGATGCATTAATCGCAACCGGTGATGTAAAAAAACGTCAAAAATATGCAAAACGTTTGCCATGAAGGATTCAACTGTAGGGGAATGTTGTATGGGAAACAAAAAATTTCCTACGACCACCAAGATCAATCTAGGAGATGAACATCTAAGAGAGGAGAGATTGCATCTACATACCCTTGTAGATCACTAAGCGGAAGCATTGAGAAACGCGGTTGATATAGTCGAACATCTTCGCGATCCAATCATGATCCGCCCCGCGAACTCCGATTCAAGTGCCGAACGGACGATACCTCCGTGTTCAACACATGTATGGCTTGATGACGCCTTCACCTCCTCGACCCAGCGAGAAGTGGTGAAGTAGTAGCTTGAGTCCTCCAGCAACACGATGGCATGATGGCGGTGGTGGTGGAGAAATCTCAGCAGAGCTTCGCTAAGCACTATGGAGAAGAACATGGCTATGAGGGAGAGGAGGAGCAGCACCGTGGCACGAATAGATCTATATATGGGTGCGGCTTCCCTCTCTGTACCTATCTATATATAAGGGGGAAGGGGGAGAGCGGGGGGGGCGCCCCTAGGGGATCCCATCTAGGGCCGGCGGTCACAAGAGGGAAACCCTAGATGGGTTTTCCCCCTAGGAGACTTGGCCCCCAAGCGAGGAGGAGACAAACCCCAGGAAGGCCCCCACCCCTTTTGGGAACATGGGAAAGGGTGAGGGGGGGGGCACATCCCCTTAGTGGGCTCGTTTGCCCCCCTTGGCCCAAGATCCCCCCCAATACTTGCCGGGGCACCCTAAAACCCCTTTCGGTCATGCTGGTCATCACCCGGTACCCCCAGAACACTTCTGGACTCCAATACCCTTCGTCCAATATATCAATCTTCACCTCTGGGCCATTCCGGAGTTCCATGTCACGTACAGGATCTCATCTGGGACTCAGAGAAACCTTCAGCACCCACCATAATAACTCAACTATACTTATATCGTCACCAAACGTTAAGTGTGTACACCCTGCGGGTTCGAGAACTATGTAGACATGACCGAGACACCTCCACGGTCAATAACCAATAGCGGGACCTGGATGCCCATAATGTTTCCTACATATTCTACAAAGATCTTTATCGGTCGAACGTCGATGTAAAGGATTCAGCTAATCTCATATGTAGTTCCCTTTGTCCATCGGTATGTTACTTCCCCGATATTCGATCGTCGGTATCTCCATACCTAGTTCAATCTCATTACCGGCAAGTCTCTTTCACTACAAAAAAAATACACTTCCGTGATGATACGTGTTTGTCACAGTAGGTCGCGTTTTTTGTCATGCATGTACATCCATGACGATTTTATGACAGAATCAAGGTAGTCATACCTGTGTTGTCGTAGAATAGTTGCATGACATTACCAAAATTATCATCACGGAAGTGTCCACTTCCATGACGATAAATCACGCTTCATAGAAGTGCTTTCGTCAAGGGTGACCGGCACGTGGCATCCACCGTAACGGAACGCCGTTAAGCTATCGGGTCCGGTTTTGGATCCGATAACCCGCTAACAGCACCGGCCAACGGGGATTTTCCACATGTAAAATCATCATTGGCTAGAGGAAACACGTGCCGGCTCACCGTTGGGACAGATGTTATCCACTCATTAGACCGAAGGCGCCTGTGATACGTCGACACGTGGCACGGCCGAACAGAGGCCCATTCTTGTGAAAAGGCCGGCCCGTTTGACTTGGTCAAAAGGTGTTGGGCCGGCCCACGGAAAGCCTGTTAACGGCATGTTCACATATAGCCCATTTACAGCCCGCTAACCAGGGCCCGTTACAACCTATCCGAATTAGGCCCAGTAGCATCATCTGGGCCATCCAATATGATTCCAGCCCATTTTAAGTTCCGGCCCATGTATGGCCCATGACGTCTTTCGGCCCGTATGAGGCCCTTTGTAACTCTTGGCCCATTAATGGCCCATGGTAAAACTCGCCCGTAATGAACAGTGTATCACTTTATACCCATTAATGGCCCATTAATCCATTGGGCCGTTTGCAGCCCATGTTATCTTTCGACCTTCTCAGGGCCCATTTATTCTTGGGCTCATTTCTAGCATTCGGTTACTTACGGCTCGTTACTACCATTTTCTGCTTGTGGGCCAAATTCAGCCCATGGTTACAGTCGGTCCGTTTGTGGCCCGTTAATACGTTGGGCCATTTTCATAGCGTCATCAAATACAGCCTATTAATGATGGCCCGTTATGGTCTGCCCATGAATGGACGACTCCAACTCTAGCCCGTTTACGGCCATAATGCGGTCTGTTTTTGGCCCATGTTTGGCCAATCGATCATACGGCCCGTATAAGGCGCATTGATGATACGGCCTGTAGAAGGCCCATTTTTTCTACGGCCCGTAGAAGGCCCATTGTTTCTACGGACCGTAGAAGGCCCATTGTTTCTACGGCCCGTAGGAGGCCTAGTGTCACTACAGTAAATATGTAGCCCATGGCATGTTAAAGGCGGGAAACTACTATAGGTTTAGACCTGCTAATGTCCCAAGCTGATTATAGGCCCATGTTTTGGCCCATATGAGTAACAGGCCGGCCTGAAGACCGACAACACTGAGATCTGCTGAACCTTCCGGCCTAAATTACAACATACCGACCAAAGATAAACCTAGACTATACAATAAAGAAATTACGGCATATTACATCCACTAAGAATCAAAGTTCGCTACCGGTGATAATAAAGCGCAACATGATCGCAGATTACATACACTGGGCATCAAAGGTCGCCACCAGTGCATATAAATGCGCCGACAAAAGAATATACAAAACTAAGAGCACTTCAGAAGGCAATAGACCTGGCAAGGTCGGGCCCCGCAAGCAGTCGAACAAGCTGATGAGACCTCAGTTGTGTCAATGATAGATGCTTCATCCCTAGCTGTATGGCACCATAGTGCGCAAGGCAGTCCCCTGACATCTTCATTACATCTTTGAGTTCAAGTCGGAGCTGAGCTGAAGCAAGCCTTTCCCCTTTAAGTTGAGACTGAAGAAGTTGAACTGACTGAGGCAGCGACTGCATAGAGGTTGTCTCACACCTGCTAGTGAGTAGCTTCAACTCACTGTCTTCATCAAGACAGGACCTTGGGGTCATCTCGCTGTCCTTAATATGGTTTGGCTCACTATCTTTCCTAAAGTTCTGCCTGGCATAAGAGATACGACTCTAAAAGAGAAACAAGGAGACATGTAACAGGTTTCACAATTATATAAGCAAAGAAATGGATCTGTTCTGCATAAGGAACATGTTTTTTACAACTGCAATTTAAAACTGGTAGTTGTTGCAAACATCCAATCAGATGTAAAAAGCAGTGGAGGAAATGATGCCTATCCAAATCTATACTAGAACAAAGTTTGAAGGCTTGAGAAGGATGAACTTACCATTATTATACATTTTGCAAAGAGTAAATATAGATCAAATAATATTGGAAGAAATAGAGGATAATGAAGCTCAGGTGCAGACTGATGATACATAAACAAATAGCAATTAATTAAGTACAACGGTACAAGGCAAAAGGTACTGACAAGAGGAATGTAGACATCAATGTGTTAAGTGGCATTGGCTTTATTCAACATTTTGGTAAGAGTAAATGTAGATATGATAATTTGGAGAAAGTGGAGGGCAAGGCAGACAAGATGCAGAGTAATGCTAGACAATCAACTATCTTGCGATGCATGTATAGTAATACCACCACCATCCGTTATTACTTGTCACTCAAATGGATGTATCTAGCACTATTAAGTTCTAAATACATCCAATTGATCAATAATTAATTCGATACAAAGGGAGTACATGACAACAGGTACTTACATGAGCAATCCAAAACTTCATAACCATTGTGTTAATTCTACATTTATCTAAGAGTAAATATAGATCTTATAATTTCAAGCAAAGGGAGGATAAAGAAGCGAACATTTACAGTGATGCTACATAATCAAACAGCAATGAGTGTAAGTATGCTGACAAAGGGCAAGAGGTACTGACAAGAGCAATGCAGAGCCTAGTATTGTCGTGAGATCCTATGATCCTTTGAGCAAGGAGATTCATCTAAAATTAGTTTCATACAAGAGAGAAGGTAAGGCACATGCAGAAATTTAGGAGTTCAAATTTTGAATTGATATCATAGACAATACCTGACGCTGGGCTCTTAGCAGTTCTAATAGGGGTTTGGCCACTAGAGTAGGGGTAAAGTCTGGTACAGTTGGGCCTATGTTTTCTGTGGCTGCTGATCTATCTGATTTAACAGGTATCACTACCTTTTCCAAATACCTAGTTTGTACTCCTTGAGGATCTGCACTCACACTCTTCCTTTTGGACATCTATTACGAAAGAACTACATTTTACTGGAAAAACATAATATGAGACACATGGAATTGGTACAGAAAATGGATAGGTATGGCATATACTCATATATGATGCTTAAACTAAGCAGATGGTGTAACAAAGTAGAAGTAATGCAAGAGGTCAGATGCAAAATATGTGCGACCAATACAACCTTGCCAAGTTACAGCATGCACCTTGATGGGTGAATAAGATTGGCCATCCTCCACCATGCCAAGTTTGCTAGCCAGTGGATTGTTCCACAATATTCCTCTCGTGCACCCATTCTCATATTCATTTTGATAATGTTCAATACCTAACATGCATGAAAACATAAAAACAAGTGAGATTATCTTTGTAATGCAGAAGTGATTCTAATCTAATACTTCCTCCCTGTAAACCCCTTTGTGCTATCTCCGCAATTCTTCTAAGAGGTGCCATGCATGCTGTAATTTGGTGTGTGCATTAATATAGTGTGGCCTACTACTCAAAATATGAGAGCTCCAGAAGTGATGATACTTCGCAGATGACAACTTCAACATATAGTAAAGAAGAACAAGTCGACTTGACCTGACAGATTCAAAATATACTAAGGGAAAATAACTTGACCTGACCAGTCGACCGCAAGAGAAGAGGATCATCTTAAAGAAGAGCATAAGAGCAAGCAGATTGAAGAGATTACAAGTCTTTCTATACAATGTCGGTTGGCCACCCATGATGAACCAGAGCGCACAGAGAAATACTATTCCTTCCGGTCTCTCCATATGTGGCTCACATGCATTTCGAAACTAAAGTAGGAACATTTAGCTGACCAATTAAACATCTCACCGTTTTACTAATATCAGCATAATATCATATTTGAATTTGTACAACTAAGCTTGTTTAGCTCGATGGGTGGAGCAGTGCTATTACGACACGAACCACATAGGCTGATCGTGGTCCTCATAAAATGGGGAAACCATAATCATGATGAGTATAGTGTTGCCCGTGGCAGTGGGATGGCAGATCTGAAGCTGCAAACCATGCAAAGGGTAGTTAGCAACCGATGTTTGCTTTGAAATATCAACTAAGATTTGGTATGGACAAGAAAGTACAGTCAACAAGTGACAAAGAAATGCAATTCTCTTGTCTCTCTATATGTCGCGACATGCATTTGGAAACTCAAGTGGGACCTTTAGCTAACCAATTAAATGTGTCTGTTAAATAATATTAGTATCATATCACAATCATATTTGAACAACTAAGCTTTGGAACTTTGAGTGTTGTGTTGTTTAGCTTGAAGGGTGGAGTAATGCTAGTATGACAGAAAGCACCTACGCAGATCATAGTAGAGTAGATAAAAGGGGAAAACCCTAAGCATCAAGAGTAAAATCAAGAAAGTGGAACTAGCTGGACCAGTGGGTGGCGCACATGCTTTTCGAAACGAATATAGGAACATTAGGTGACCAGTTAAATGTTCTTTGTTTTAGTAATATAAACATCATATCAGATTCGTATTTCAACACGTAAGCTTTGGAATTATAAGTGGCATGTTGTTTCACTTGATGGGTTGAGGTCTTGAGGAGCAGTGCTAGCACGACACGAAGTAGTGAAGCACCTACGATGATGGTAGTGAATATAAAGGGGGGAAACCATAAGCTTTACGAGTATAGTGACCGTGACATGGCGGATCTGAAGGTGCAAACTGGACAAAGCTACTTTGCAACCAATGTTTGCATTCAACTAGCCACTACGATTTGGTACGGACAAGAAAAGCACGGTAAACAATTTAAGATCTATTTTCTGGGTGAGATTAATAACTTAAGCACATATGGAAGAGTACCACCTCTCTTGCGACGCCGTGTAGGCCCCTGCTGATACGTTGAGGGTGCTGCGGGTGCGATGGCTATCGGCGGCGGGGAAGAAGAGTTTAGATGGCAGACGGCCGGGTCAGGGGATAAATCATGTTACCGTGGACGAGGCGGTCGTAGGAGCGGCAACGGTAAGATGGACGACGGCGCCGATGAGGCGAGACGACGCGATGAAAGGATCCTGGTCCGGCGTCATGGATGAGAGACGTCCATCTCTTGCAGTGGACGACAGGGTAGGGGTAGCGGCTCCGGCAAGGTGGAGGATGGGGTGGCGGACGGAGGAGGCTGGCCGCAGTGGGGAGGTTGTCGTGGTGCCGATGATGTATGAATGGGGAAATAGAGGGGGAGGGGGGATCTCAAACTTTGGGACGCTCTTGTCTGAAATGTGGGAAATTTATGAACTTATCCCTCATTTAAAATTTCAGATATCATGTCGGTTGGGTATAGGACCGTAATCTCGCATCTCCCAAATATTTGCTGGTAACGATTTCGGGCGAGGAGAAGGTGTTTTGCCGCCCACGGTTGGTGCCCACGGTGTATGAATGGGGCTGACAGGTAGGGCGGTTGTGTCACGTCTGAGGGAAGTTACACATGTGCCCCTATTTAAAATATTAGCCTACATCGATTTCGGATGAGGAGAGTTTGTTTTGCCACCCACCGTGGATGAATGGGGAAATGGAGGGAGAGACACATGTCTTTCGGACGAGCTTGAATCAAATGTGTTTTGCCACCCACGTTTGGCGGCCACCGTGTCTGAATGGGCTCAGAGGACGTCGTGTCATGTCTGATTGAAGTTACTAGTCTACCCCTATCGACAGCAGTGTAAATCCAGTCAATAAGGATGTCAAGTGTCAGGGGTAGACAGTAATTTCCATCTCGCAAACACTTGCTTTGAGCAGCCCACAAATGATAGTGGGTGTTTAGCTGCTTCGTTCAAAACTTGGGAGAATTAGCATTCACGTTTGCCCTGGGCCCTGGCAACTAAATCCAAATCCAATTTTTATTAGGTTACAAATATCCACTGATAATTCTACGTTTTGTTATTTATTTCTTCAAAACCACAATAAAGATTTATTCCACCTTTATATATGATTATGATTTAGAAATGTCGTGATCTTTGAATTCAGTAGGTTGGATACACTTTCAGTCAAACAGTTATTTCATGCAATACAATATGCTCACACGAAAAACAGTTCACCTTATGTCAATCATACAAGTACTGAGGATTACCTCGCCTAAAAAATTTGGATCGTTACAACACATGGACAACATAGGGGGTCTTACAACATAATCCATTCAGAGACATGACACAGCATGCAAGTACAATAATCTAATGACAATTTCAACTGCTATCTAAAGAAGAACTGGGATTATGCTAGGCTTCAGATAGCAGAAGCAACAGGACCTCCTCCGTCTTCAAATGCAACATTCTTACTTCCTCCAATTCTTGGGTTGCTTGCATAATGCATGCAACTAATTGCATAATTTCTAGCTTCAAGATCGAGGTTACCTCATTCATGGCAGCCACACCATCTCTTTCTGCCTCTAGTAGAGCCTCAAGAACTATAATATATGTGCTCAGACTGCTCTCCGGTGGTGTTGCCTCTGAACTGCTACCATCTGGTAACATGGATGGGGCATTGCTTCCACAAATTGATTCTGGGGTTGTACATTGTGTCCTAGTGTGTACGGCATCCTGAAAGGTTTCCGCTGGACATAAGTAAGAGATAGTTATCACATGATCCAGGCAGTAAGCTTACATAGTAAACGACATACGAGTTATTGCCGAGCATGGCAAGCTATATTTAAATGGTTCGAAGCAGCATCAGCCGAAAAGAAATTAAAATGGTAAGATGAAACTAGGGATGTAAGTGGCAAATAAATGACATCCGCCAGTCCCATCTAGTTAGTTTTGCTAGCTCTCTGGTTCATTTTCCTCAAAAAACAAAAACTCTTTTGAACTATCATATCACTAGTGGACTTTAATCGGGATTAAACAGGACCCAATTGACATCCCTAGTTGAAAGGGAGTGTACCACCACTATATTTAAGTTGCCAAGGCATCTAAGTAGTTGAAATAATCTGAGAAAGCACTTAACTGTGTGGCCTCATATAAACTACAAATACAGTCTTGTGATGAAGTTCAGAGGAAAAGTTAAGGACTCAAATGAACTGGGCATGCATTTCTTTATGATAGTACAGCAGGCACTGCTGACATATTGGCCAACTCAGGTATAGCGTAACAAGTAACAAACAAGCATTCAAATCAAGCAATACATCGAAGCAAACAACTGAAATATTTGTTATTCTATAGGATTACAGGTTGAGGGCACAAGCCAAGAAAGCAGCCCACACACATTACATTTCACATGTACTAAAACACACTGGCTTACCATATGTTGCTGTGAAGCCTCGCTGCTGTTGCAATGTTCTTTGAAGATATCGTCAGCATCCCGTGGTTGCAAATCTATTTGTTGTAGTTTATTCTGCACCCTCTATTTAGGTAAAATTAATTTTAATCGCATGCACTGTTTCGAATTGATCATCAATGGTTCATCTAAACTAATGAAAGAAGGGTGTGTGCATACACGACAATATATCTGCTTCCCTCTATTTTTATGCTTGTTCGAGGTGCCAGCCCCAAAAGAACAAATATTTTGCTTGATGGGGTTGGTAGATCCATAATTAATAGAAGCATCAAATTAGTCATGCAACTTGGGAAGATCAAGAACACACAAAAAAGTAATGAACAGTGGCTCAGAGCAGTGATGTAATAGCTAGCATCAGAAAATGTAGGGTAAAACAAACAAAAACCAGTGGAACCACATGCTAGTTTGCTGATGTGTAATTAAGAATAGAGAACATGAAGCACTCTGATGGAACCAACAGGTGGCATCAGAACAACACCATTATCATAAACATAGCATGCAAGAAGTAAAATAGAAGGCAGTGATATCTAGGAAGTACAGTAATACTTAGGACAAAACTAAAGCATATTAACTATATGTGCACTGGTATGTAATTTAGCACATGTAACATATTCACTGCCATAAGTATGGCCCTACAGGTGCAAGCAGAATAACGTGTCTCATGAAAAACTAAATGATGCCCTGAAGAAATTCAAAGGTGCGGTGCTTATGCTAAGAAAGTGAATGTAGGCGCCGACCGTTGGATAATAGTACCTGATTCTCGGCGGCGTATGGGTATCATTGGCATACTTGATAGCTAAGGATCGTGGATGGTGCTCGTGTTGCGGTTGAGTTTGGGATGGCTGTCGTCGTCGCTGAAGCGGCTCCGGTGCTATGGTTGCGGCGCTTGTCGACATACAAGAAAGCTCATCTGTGGTAAGTGAACAGTTGCACGATAAAGATAAAAACCGAAGGAGTACAAATCGAAATAACCTGATGAGGCTGCGACGTCGGTAAAGCAGGCCCGGTGGAGTTGAATATGGCGTTCGTGGAGCAGGTCCGGTGCAGTGGACGAAGGCTTCAGCGGGCGCGTTGTACAGTGCTTTCGGTGAGGCGGATCTATTGTGGCGGATGAGGGCTTGTATGAAGGGCTAGCGAAGGGATGGACAAGGGAGTCAGTGAAGGGCCTACACTGTGGTGGACGAGGGCGCCGGTTAAGCAGATCCGGTGTGGTGGACCATGATGGCGGTCAAGGAGATCTGGAGCGGTGGACAAGCCAGTTGCTGAAGCGGCTCCGGTGAAGTGGTGAGTTGGCAGTTGGGGGTTCCAAGGTGCAGAAGGTAGATCCGTCGGGGTGTGAGGTCCACCGCTGCGGCGGAGGACTAGATTCGGCGGCTTGTCGTGGTTGGGGGTCGAGGAGGGGAAGGGGAGGGGCTCTAGGGAAGAATGTTGGGGGAAAAGAGGGGAAAACAATGGAGTTACCAAAGCAGCCCTTTTCCGTTCATGTGGCAGGGGTAAAACAGGAATATCGCAGGGCTAAACTTTCGGGCGCGAGATATTTCGATGTGAGCGGGAAGTTTGAAAGGTTTTGGCACCTGAAATTATAGTCTACTCTTGTACGGCCGACTATGATATCATGGCCGAGAATTTGTTTGTTTTGCATGCAAAAAAAGTGCAAGTTTTGAAAATCAATGTCTCCAACTCGAAACTTAGATTGTCCATTCAATTCAAATATGGATCATTGAGCTACTACAAGAAAATACCATCATACGGTCCAATTCAAATGAAATTCCAAATGTGTTTATCCTAAATATGATGAGAAAAGCAAAAATGTGTATGTCTATGAATAAAGTGGATGATTATAAAGTTTGAACATGCCCATATGTGTATATCTCTAGGTTTGATATATGAATTTGAAATCACGAAATCCTGGCTTAAAAATGTACCTCTATTTAAATGAATTACAAAAGCTAATGATGGAGTCGAATTCCAAAATTCCAATCTTAGGTTTGTAATTCTGGTACATCAAGGTATATCACGCATGTTCAAAAGTATCATTATCTCATAGTCCAAACTGTGAAACAAATTGATCAACCATGAGTGCACACACTATTGACCATGTATATCTCAATTACGCTAAAGTCCCTCAAATATAGACACCTCACTCTTTATCTGAAGCCACCCCCCCCCCTCGTCGCCCACCCTCCCCCCCCCACACACAGAAGTCGTTCTCTCCCCCAAACACCAACACATGAGCACATTAACACCCCTCTCTCATCTAAAGTCTGGACCCCAAAATAGGTCTCTATCACTTTGTCTCTTGGGCATGCACACATCTCTTCCCCCACTCTCTAGCTAGGTCTCCCAGCATCTCTCTTTCCCAAGCACACGCACTATATAGAGTGTATCTTTCCCATACACACAAAACGTCGCCCCCAAACGTCTATCTCCCTAGTTATGTGGTTCTCGCACACTCACCTCACACACCACCCCCATTGCAAACAAGCACACTTTGTCTCCTTGTGCACTACTCTCCTCTTTCTATCTCTCCCACATGCGGACCCGCCCCAGCTCCTCCCTGTATACATATATGTCATGACTCTTTCCATAGCTCCCTAATGTATCATCGTTCTCAGTCTCGCACATTGTTCTCTACACCAACTATTCTAGATATCTCATGAAGTCCCTATCACACACACGATGACTCGCTTCCCTTGCGTCTCCGTACATAGGCCAATTTCAAACAACATCAACATTGTCTCCCTATCTATATGCCATTTATGGACACAAACACCCCCTCTCTTCCTCTCTCTCTCTCTCTCTCACTCGCTCTCACACCCCTCTCCCACACACACTCGATGTCTCTTCCAAATAGTCTGCTCCCCCCGCCTGCACCCATGCTATCCCGCTACTACACATGTCACACCATTCCCCCTTCCCTTATACTAGGTTTACATCATTAGTGGTTTCTCTACTCCACATACACACACTCCCTCTCACACACAAATGTGCGCACAAACACACACAGACACGCACAAACACCCATTAATCTGGATCCTCGTCTCTCCCCATGTCCGCATGTGTATCTCACACACTCACTCTCTAATTATGTATATGTGTCTCCACGTTACACAACACAAAGCCCCATGTACATGTCTCTCTCTATCCTCCACACACATAGACACAAAGAATCTGTTATCATTGCCTCAGTCTCTAGACATATCACACACGCACTCTCTCTCTCTCTCTCTCTCTCTCTCTCTCTCGCAAACACGCTCAACAAGGGTTTCCCCGTGAATAACTTACTGTCTATTCATCAACAATTGTGGTAGTACGGTGAACATGAGACGTGAAAAAGAATAAATCTACACGTGCTTAGAGCACCAAGTATGACTACTAGGACTATAGCAAGCCAAAAAGCGCGCCGCCGTCACCCCCTCCTTATCGGCGACGGGAAAACCTTTGATTTACACAGTCAAGAAGTCATTGTGCTAAGGCCTCACATGCTGAGGCATTGAATAGAATGTAGATGCTAGTTTACGGAAAAAAGTATTGATAGTACGTTTGTATCTCCATACTTATATTTCTTCTCTTATAAAAAACTGAGTTGGTGATGATGGTACGCGTGCCATCTTGCAATATAGACCGTCCGATCTATATCTGACGGTTGGAAATTAAACTAAAAGATACCCGGACCCTTCTCCACATTTGCAGACAAGGCCTTCCCTCGTTCATCCTTATCTCCAACAACCTCATTGTTGAGAAATTAAGAAAGGAAGCCTCTAGAACAAATTGGCCTGGTGGCCACTGCCGGCGTCATCAATCCCCATGCCTCCGCTCAGTCCGACCACCAATCACCACCACGCCCCACTCCTCTTCACCTTATCTCCTATTTCTTGAGATATCATTAGTTTTTACACATGGGATTACCCCCGCATGTGTCAATCACAACAAGTGTTTTATAAAAAAATGCATCTTGATGTTCCGTCCAATGCACAAATATTGCTAGTACTCCTACAGAAGACTAAGTTCGTGATGATGGTGTGTCTGCCATCTGTCGTTTGTGACCATTAGATCTACATCTAACGACTGTGAGGTAAGTTGTTGCCTTTTCTCACCAACATCCCACTTGTCTACCAATTTACAGAAAACCCCATAGTTAGTATCTTAAAACCAACCACATCCCTCCCTGACCTCACCAAAACAGCCCAAGGAATATATTCTAATTGAAACATAATATATCTCTAGTGATATATGTATATCAAAATTAGAGTGTTTTATATCAAGTTTGTGAATAAGTATTATTGTAATTATGATTCGTTGCAACGCGCATGAACATTGCTAGTATTTCCAACCATGCAATTTTTTTCCTAGTATTCCATAGTTTCGAGTTTTCCATCAAGATATTAGTCACACATGGTTGATATTCACTTTCAATCATGTACACATATGCATTATGTAACTAGCCTTGCTTATTGGGTTCCAAAGCTTAACTTTCACTCCTACTTACAATATGTAGAGTATTTAACAAAAAAATACCACTTTCAACCAGCCCTAGGAAGAATCTATTGTACAAAAAATAGCAAAAACATACCCAAAATTTCTTAATCCACGCCAAAAACTACTACCTAGTACTCCCTCCGTCCCACAATGTAAGACGTTTTTGCAAGCTAGTTTAGCTTGCAAAAACATCTTATATTATTGGACAGAGGGAGTACAGATTAGGTTAGTTTAAACCCATTTATGACAGGGTTGGCCCACACGTCCATGCTGACGAGGGAGCTTCAACCAACACATATTGTTTGACCGTTGACACGAGGGACCCACATATGACCTTTTATGCTGTTATTCCCCTCAAATCATTATTTTTCCTGAACATTACTTCAAACAGTACTGATGCGTGTTCATCAGTGGCGCCGGTGATGAGCGAGTTGGTCGCCGCTTCGTCGGACGGGCCAGAGGCCGCGCCGGCCTCCGCATGGGTTGGCAGGCTGGCCCAAGCATGACTCACGAGCTAGCAAGCCGCCGCGCTGGCCTTCCCTCGAGCCAGATGGCTGGCCTTAGCGCGGCGCGCGCGAGAAAGCCACCGCGCTGCCATGCCAATCTAGCTAGCAAACCTTGCAGACAAGCAGCTATACGGAGCTATCTTGGCTAGCTAGTGGTCGCGAGCGCCGGACATAGTTGGCATCCGGGCTACCACAAGATGGGCTCCGCACCGCCGGCGGTTTTGACCTCGCCTTCTGTCGGCGGCGGTAGCTGCGTGCCATGGCCGAGGATGACTAGGTGGATGGGCCAGAGGTAGGATGTCACTCAGGGATTTTTGTGCAGACTGACATGTAGGTCCCACAAGTCATAACGCCCGGTCTAATAGAAGGCGTTGACTTAATGGGCGGCATGGGCCCTATTTGGATACTCTAAGTTAGAGGTTAGAGTTAGATTCTAACCCTGAACAAACTCTAACCAAAGTGGTGTTTGGATGGGAGGGTTAGATTGACAACAAATGTATCCAAACAGGGCCATGGGTTGAAACGTGCCTATAACGACACTTTGTAGAGTAATCGTTTCTTGGTAGGGTTGGTTGGTAAGAGCATGTACAATGGTTGATAAGGTAGTCTTATCTTAAGTCTGCCACGTATGCAAGTGGTAGTAGTTTCTTAGCATTATTAGTGGTTTCTTGCATTATTAAGGAACAATGTACTACTAGCGACAAAAGGCGATTCTAGGTTGCGTTGTACTCCAACGAGTACTACTAGTGGTCGCGGAGTGTATACCTCGTTTTGTGGGTTCGATCCCGGCCGAACGCACGACGGCCTTTTTTAAATAGTAACTTCGCTGCGAGCCAATATTTTACATGGGTAGTTTGCGTTTTGAAGTCAAACGGACGTCCGGCACCACAATCTGGGTGCACTAGATAGCCTAGCCACGTGAACAGGTTTTCCTTCCCAACATCTCATGGCTCGCATGCTCGCGCTAGCCACACCTCGCTTGCAGCTTCCGCATCAGCTAGTAGCATATTTAAACTAGCGCCTCCCAATTAAGCTCGAGGAGCCGGAAAAGCCTGGCGAGGCATTTGGAACTGTGCAATATGGCTATATACGTAAAGTGCTCTACTACTACTCTGTAGCTTGTGGTGTTGCACGCATGGACTTCACTCCATTATCGGCTCTACTATAAAAGAAATTCCTCTTGATGTGTTTTTTTGAAACGGAGGCAAAAGATTTGCTTCATCTCATTCATAAAGAAGGAACTACTAACAAAGTTCGATGAGATCCATTACACCTCCACAAATGGAAGCGAAAAGCCTAGTCTCACTTTATCAAATAACTCAAATGTGCTGCCCCCGCAGTAACCGTCGCTGATAAACAGGCTGCTAGTGTGTGCGTGAGAGGAGCGGCTGAGTAGGCCAGCTACATGAGAGGAGCGGTTGAATAGAGCACCGAGAGTACCCACTAGGCCACTACGCAGGTGTACTTTCCCTGCATTGATAGTACAGCGATGGTTCTAGAGAACAGTAGTACCCTCCACTTCCAACTGTAGCTCCTTGGCCCTGAGATTCAAGAGTTCAAAACTGGTGCACTATACTAGAATTGCAGTACATCGCACTACTAGTTGAGAAAGTAGTACTAGTACTGCTACCGTACGAGTACGTACTCCTTCGTCACATAATGTAAGACGTTTTTTACACTAGTTGGCGTGTACAAAAATAGCAAAAACATACCCAAAATTTCTTAATCCACGCCAAAAACTACTAGCTAGTGCCAAAAATTTCTTACTAGTGCTATTATTTACAGTATAATGCAATCCCATAATGTCCCATAATGCTAGTACTAGTAGTAAATAATATCCTCACCCCTTCGCTAAGGAATGATCTACAGTTGGAAGGGACGAGGCCCTGCAGTTACTACGATCTTATCTCCTCCTCGCCAGTTCCCCTCCCCCTGAAGAGAAGGCAATTCGTCGCCGCTCCCATGGATTCGCCAGGTGGTTCTCCTACTCGTCGGGGCTGGGAGACCTTGGACAATGATCCTCTGGGAGAAATCGCACGCTGCTCCGACATCCTCACCGCCGCAAGACTCGGTGCTTCCTACACCAACTTTTTCAAGATGGTGCTTAAAAAGGCTTGGGAAAAGGCCATGCTTGTTGGTCTTCCATGCATCCTCAAGGAGAAGGTTCTTCTATGGGACAATCCTTCAAACAGTCCACCGCTCCCTGGCCATGGTTGCACGTTGACTCCGCTAGAGTTGCCGACGTTGAGAGGTAGTCGGATTTTGTCTAATGAGCAGGTCAGTAATGGAGTTTGATCATGTAGTACTTAGTTATTCCATTTCCATCCCGTAATTTCTCCGCTGCCCACTGTCTTATATATAGGTCTGGATCAGTGCCAACAAAGATTGGCTTGCATACCTCCAGCCGGATACCACCATCATTTTGCACAACATCCACAGCAGTGGGGCCGTTCCGGTAGACCCCTTCTCCACCATTGGGATCGGCCTTCCGGACTGGCTGGTCTTGAATACGTATGATGATGCCTACATGAGATTGAATAATATAGCAATTGTGGACCCGCCGACAAAGTGACACGGCTACGATGATTACTATCTCATTGCGGTGTTTGACATAAGGATTGCCATCAATGTAAGAGGCAATAATAGCAGAGGCTGGCGCATGTTGGCGGCGGCAGATTTGTACCCCTACACGTTCGAAGACGTCGTGCGCCATCTAGCCCGCATCTTTACGGTGACAAGCCAGGGGACTTGTTTCATCTGGTTGCCATCCTACAGTACGGGAGATTACAAACGGAATGCACAAATCATCATTTGCATCCCTAATGGTACTCCATTATTTTGCAGCGACCAGTCATCCCGCGATCAAAATAAGATCGCCGATCCTGGATGTGCATTTGCATCCACGATTCGGTCTAACCTGGAACCTTGTAGCTGACTTTGGCATATTGGGATCAACTATCTTAGCAGTCGTTACCCATGGTACCACTAATGTGCAACATGGTCACACAATCTACCACGATCGGACCGTCACCATCTACCCAGGTATTCCATTTTTTAACCCTCTCACCTTCTCTTTCATTGTTGTACTAGTACTCTACTTATGTACTATTAGGAGTACTTTTACCTTGGAGGACGCGTATAGCTAGCTAGGCCCTTGAAGACTTGAACCCACTAGCTACCACCATTTTTGTTTTTCCATGTCTTACTATCTCATCCATGTAGCCAAGAGTGGCTATATATAATAAGCCGGTTATTTTACTTCCTCTATACCGGAGTAGTACTATTTGCTGCACAGTATTACTGACCGCCATATTTGAGCACAACATTATTATGCATGGACCTTGACTATGTACGTCACCATGTGTCCGAATCTGAGATGCCGCGTGTACCAGATGAACAGCGCCGAGTTCGACCCCCGTGATGCTACGTGGGTGCCGAGGAACACTCTTGGAGAGTACCCGCTTTTCATTGGGGACAGCTACCCCATTGTGAAGCGGATGCCACCTTCCGTGCACGACATGGAAGGCCTGCCATTCATGAAGCATGGTTGTGTCTTCAGTGCGCACCGCCGGATGAACGACATGCTGGGACACGCTATCCCTGATTTATGCCGCTTCAGCTTGGATGAGTCTCCATCGTGTGGAACCGGACTAGAAAGTTGCGACAATGATTCCCATTGCCCATCGCTATGGATCGTGCCATCCATGAAGAACACCTGGGACTGGAACCTGGAGGATGACATGTAGCCCATCTATAACGTGTAAGTGGAGTACGGTAAATTGTGAACGGTAGCGCTATGAATATATGTAGACTAGTCGTGCACAAATTTATTACATGAATTTGAGATGAACTTGTGTGGCATACTGGCATTTGTCCTTTAGAATTTATTACTAGTAAATGTGTTATGTGTACGTGCAACTTGTGTGGTTGTTACATGGGCTCCAACATGCTCTTTGAGAAAAAAGGTGGCACAGCTTTGGATATATGTGACGTGGCGGCATCATACAGTAGCATCGTTCGCTATAGTTGTAGTACACTCCTACTAGGACGACAACTCCTATAAAACCTTGCGCTTGGCTCTTTTGCCTCTTCGGGAGGTTCAACAGTTCGTGCTCGTGTGAACCTTGCACTTGGCTCTTCACCTCTTCGGAAGGTCCAACAATGATGATACTACAATACAATATGCTTCTGGCAACCTGACACCGATTGAACTGCTGCACGTCCACCGCGAGGGAGAGGGAGAGGGAGAGGGAGAGGGAGAGGGCGCTGTAGTCAAAACCCTCTCCTTGTCCTGTGAACCACCGCGCGTGTGGGCGAGGGAGAGGCGTAGTAAGCAAGCTTCTCCTTGTTCAGCGAGTTGACAGGACACATGAAAGCAGTACTAGTACTAATCCATACTGCGTCCTTTCCGGTTAATATGGCTTAATTTGAAATGAGAAAAATACACTGGCGGTCAACGTATGTAACAATACGCTCTTTACGGTCACTATATATAGTTTTGCGGTGATTATACGATCACTAGCTCATCGTAGAGCACTGTATTGCACCCTACTGACCGGACACATAGTCGACGTGGCACTTTGTTGACTGGTTAAATTTTCACCTGGTTTTTGGGTCCCACCTGTCAGTTGCAGAGCAAAGAAATCAGTTAAACAAAACTTTACGCAGGTGCGACAGGAGTCCAACCCTTGCGCGTGAACCACCCTGGATGTGTATGTGAGTGCATGCACGTGTACTCCCTCAATCTTCCAACAAAGAGTGTACATCGGCTAAAAAACAAAGAGTGTAGTACATCTACACTTCCAATGCATTTAGCCTTTAATCTAAATCAATATTGATTGACTAATGCACCAACTTGTGCTCTAGGTATAGGCTACGTGTCTATCCTTAATTACAGCATGCAACGACCTTCATTTAATCTTCTTCTCTCAATGGTCGCATGCACACATAATTCTGCTAATTGTGGGCATTAATTATGCCCTGGTCAATGTGTAAATCTCTAAATGTAAAGTCTTTCACAGACGTAGGGAGTAGGTTGAGCACTTGAGTGTGAGCGTGTGTGTTGTGTCATGTGCTGTGTGCCACATGGGTGCGTGAGTGTTGCGTGCGTCCATGTGTATGTGTGAGTGTTGCATGTTGCATGCATGCATGAATGGGGCTTACTCCCTCCCATTGACATGTTCATATTTCAAGCTTCCTATGTTCCCTCCATATGGTGATACTCCCTGTGTTCCAAAATACAGAGTAAAATCCTCCCTCTGTTCCCAAATACGGAGTATTTGTATTTCTAGAGATTTCAACAAGTGACTACGTAAGGAGCAAAATGAGTGAAGTGAGCGTAGAGGCATAGGGATAATGTAGAAAGGAAGTCTTCGCGATCCATTATTCCCCATCTCGGTCAAAGAGAACTATTCAACTAGTCTTCGCAGTGAAGTGACAATACACGCAGCAGCAGATGGGACACTTAATTAATAAGCTGAACTAGCGTGTTGGTGTTACTAAATCAGCCTTACCCAGTACTGCCATCATGTTTGCCAGTAGAGCACGCCTCTGTCCTCCATTAACTGACATATGGGCCCTCTTGTGTTAGACCCACATGTCATCGGTGTAACTATTTACACTCCGAAGGACAGTATATCCTGGTAGTGGTAGTAGAATTGAGATTTAATGCACTTTCTTCCCTGTCTTCCACTCTTCTTCCTCCTCTCTTCTTCTTCCTCCTCTCATCCCCATCGTCGGCTGCACACCATTTCCCCCCGCTCACTGCTCGCTCGCCTGCGCTATCTTCCTTGGTAGCTCGCGCGTACCATATCCCCCCGCTCACTGCTCGGCCACACGAGGAGAAGCTTCTTCGCTCGCCCGCCTGAATCCACTTCCCCGCTGGCCCGCAGTCACCGAAACCCCAATGGCAGAACCGACTGGCACGCAGAGCCGCGATTGGAATTCCCTCCCCGATGTTCTCTTGGAGTAGATCTGTAATCGTATGGACCTACTCAGCACCGTCCGTCTGGCCGCATGCTCTGTGTCTTTGTACCATCTACTCGTCTGCAACCGGCCGGCTCTTTTCAAGACACCCTGCTTGCTGATGCCCGATCCTCGCAGGTGGCCCAGACACCGACTTGACGATCCTACAGAGGTTGCCGTAGTGCCCCTCGACATGCTACCACTACCCGCGCGCCCACTAGTCCTTCATGCGCGGCCACTACTGGACGGGCATGAAGGCCAACTGGATCGTCCTCATCCAACAATCCAGTAGCCCATGGTGTCTCGTGGATATCTACACCCAGCGAGAGATCACCCTTCCATCGTTGGATACTGCCGCCATTGAGCCTCGTGACCCGCCGGACACTCCTGCCTACTACGCATGAGACGCGTCAAGCTTTTGGCTCGACCTCTGTTTGCTGAAAGTTGTAATCTGCGAAGTTCCCACACCATCAGAAGACTACATGGATTACAAGCTCATTGCCTTCTTCAACATGGGATTAGTCTATCTGGAATCCGGTCGCCGTACATGGTTATGGCTCATCATCAATCCTGTTGAGGCAACATTTCTGCCTGATGCTATAGTGCACGATGGCATCATTTACGCGGTCGACGCACAGATTGGCTGCCTATACTGGTGGAATCTATCGTCGTGTAATTGTTCTATCTCATCTCATCTTTACCTTATGAATACGACTACCTGTTCATTGTTACAAATTTAGAATAGATAGTATGTCTATAACCACATCATTGCTATATGTTCCTCTCATTTCCTAGATTTTTATGACCACACATGTTATTATTAGAGTTGATATGAGAACAATTGGCATCTAATGATTGTTAGAATAGATATTATGAGCATAACATCATGATTGCTATATGTTACTCTCATTTCCAAGATTTTTATAACAACGCATGTTATTGCTTAGAGTTGATATGAGAACAGTAGTAGTAAGAGCTATGGTAGAATATGAGTAGGCTCTGTCATACCTATTTTCCTCTCATTGTTACATGATGTTTGAACCATGACATATTGCTAGAATATGAAAGCCATTGGCTTTTTTTAACTTGGGGTATGATTATGACCACGACATTGCAATTCTCTGTCTATGATATGTGTCACTGTTATAATAATCTTAATTCCACACATACTCTGAACATGATTGTTTATTTTTGTCCTTTTGGTTTCCAATTTGAATTGTTGCTACAGACGCAAATGCGCTGGCCTTCATAATTCCAGGACCTGGAATCATACCAGCCGATGGGTGGTGGTTTATTGCTCATTCAGCTGACGGCGGTCATTTGATGCTCATTCACACGTACCAAATTGACCAAACCATTACATCAAACCACATGCAGTACAATGCATGGGGCATTCGTGACATTGATGGCTATGGCTGCTTCATGTTCGAGAAAGATCCCAACTCCCTTGGGCCAGGCGTATTCAACTGGAGGCGGGTTTGCAGCCTCGACAACCACTCCATGTTCCTCGGGCTCAATTATCCGATCATCCAACCAATCATCGATCATATCACCGGTGATGATTACTGTGCTATGAAACTTCCATTCGCCAGGGGGGACTGTGTTTACACATCATACCATGGGTTTCATGAATCACCATATCCAGAGATTCGTCGACACGGCCTGTTGCCAGATAATCTTCAGTGTGTGAAAGGCATCAAGCTTCCATGCGATGGATGGCTTTTGCAAACCCGACATGCGGCGATGTGGTTCATGCCAACAGCAAATATGCACAACTTGATTCGTACTGATATCTAGACTGAGCCATGTATTTTGCTGCTATAGCATGACCCTCTTTTGTTGGATATTATGTACTGTTGTTAGTTTGAAGCACTCCTCTGGTTTGAAGGATAGATACCTTTCTGGGATCAAGTGCATCCTAACTCACCTGCGCAGGATGTACTGATAATGATGATGGAGATGCAGGATGTACTCATCATTGTCTTACTTGTTAGTTAAACCTATGGTTAAAATGTGACACTAAATACGACTAGTAAGTAGTACAGTACCAGTACTAGTATACGTCGGTCAAATTATTCATCATGTCTACACATTGAATTGACATGACAACACGTTGTGCGTGAGGTGACACAAGAATCCCGGCGGCGTGTTCGGGTATTCTGGACTTCAGATTTGGAGTACCACTTATCTGTCGAAATCTTTCATCATTCACTTAAAACAGTCGATTGATCATACATTGAGTACCATATAACTAGAATTAACCGATGCAAGTCGAAGAAGGATTGGCCGGTGCTACCGGCTGGCATCAAGTTCGATCCCACAGATCAGGAGCTGATCGAGCACCTCGAGGCCAAAGTGAGTGCTGACAGCGCGAGATCTCACCCTCTCATTGATTTGTTCATACCAACCATCAACAGCGAGCACGACATATGCTACACCCATCCTGAGAAACTTCCAGGTAAGACACCAATCGGCCATCTACTTGCACAAACATATTCCTTTGTTTATAGCTCTATTTTTCTTTTTAGACGCAGACCTAGTGAAGCAATTACAATTTGACAGTTAATAAAAAACAAGTGACTGCAACATGCCAAAGATGTTATGAAAATGCCAACTACGTACACTAAAACCTGTATTCGACAATATTGCAGGTATCACACTGAGTGGCCTAAGCAAGCATTTCTTCCAGCACAATTTCAGGGCGTTCAAAAGGGGCACGTGGACGCGTCGCAAGATACAGTCGGAGTGTGGCATGCACGCGATGTGGCACAACACCGGCAATACCTTGCCGGTGATGGTCAACGGCCGGTAGACGGGCAGCAAAAAGGTTCTGGTGATGCACACCAACAAGAACTTCGACCAACAGAGGACCAACTGGGTGATGCACCAGTACCACCTCGGGGACCTGGAGCAAGAGAAGGAGCGGGAGCTGGTCCTCTGCAAGATTTTCTACCAGACAAACACTAGGGCCAGGAGTAAAAAGATTATAAGTTAGTTTGGTATTGGTACTTGTACTACCTTGTCGCTCGCAAGTTGGTATTGTTGTTAACGATATTTTGGTATGAACTTGGCATTTGCTTCCAACCATCATGCTGAGGGTCGACATTGATATAAAGCTGAATCATTTGTTTCGAAGCGAATTTTCAGACACCTGATTTTTATTTGATGGGTAGCATAAGCACCTGCCGTTCAAATTCCCAGTTCTCCAAATTTTTTGAAACAAGTGCATGCACTTATTATCACGATGAAAAAACAATATCCCTGCTGCATCCCATGTTATCAGTCTGTACTTGCAGAATTCTCTTATTTATTGAGCACGTATATTGTTTTTTCAGGTCGAGCAAGTTTCAACTGGGCTGTAGACTGCCCAGGCTTGGTTTTGTTTTTAACAGGCCCAATCCATGACGACAACGGGGCACAGAGATCCAGCATGTATCTACTAGCCTCTGGCCCGCCAGTGTTAGTTATATTTTGTCTTACAACATCCACATGCAATTTTTTTACTGAATCAAACACATAGCCCAGTTCTATTTTACTCTTGAAACGCATGTCCTACATCCGTTTTCTAATCTCTACCTATAGTTTTACTACTTCATATACACGTATCATTATATTGAAAATACATAAAATTCCCTTTTCATATTTACATCCTAATTTTTTTGTTTCCCCTCCCAGCGCTGATTTTTTTACCACTAGGTTTCCCTTAAACCAACTCAATTGTCCCATGTCTTATTTGCTTACAAAAACAAAACGATTTTTTTGGCAAATCAATAAGTTCTTAAAAATGTTTATCATTTCAGGATTACAAAAGTTCGGACTCCACCGAAATGTGCAAAATAAGGTTGAACTTTTTGACCATGGTCCTGGGCAGAAACTGGGTTGTAATAAATTACTTAAGAATTAGCAAATGGGCTGCAAATTATTAAAAATAGCAAATGGGCTCTATGTTGTCTGCCACAGATTTGGAGGCTGACTTGTGGGCCTACTAAGTTCATGCATACACAAGGTTTCTCAAAAAATAAACTTAATCAACAATCGACTCTACCAGCGTCAGACCGTTAGATGTCAATCTAACGGCAATCATGCTCTTTCAGTCTCTGATCTTCCTGCCCCAGCCGCCCAAACCAGCGACGTCGGAACCGCCTGCTCCCGCCTCCCGTGGCTGGCTGTGCTGCCGGGCAGGCCTCACGGCCCCATCATATACTCGCATCCCTGGCCTGTCTATCCCTCTACTCACCCACACCTCCTGTTATTTTTCGGCAACGGTAGCCGAACCAGTCAACCCTCGTACTCTCCACGGTGTGGGCAGCCACTGTCGTGTCTTCCCCGGCTCCTTGTCGTTCCCTTCGTAGGCCTCGCCGTCGTCCATCGCCCTGGTGCTCTCGATGCGGCGTGGTCAACGTGGTCAATGAACGAAATCCATTAGAAGTGGACTGTACGTGGAGAGGCTGACAGCTGGGTCCATAGTTGCACACAAGGAAATGCCTCCTTATTACGTGCAAAATAATGATTCCTCCATGTGACATCTGGGACCCGCCGAAAGGGCCTTTGTATTTCATGAAAAAAAAATGTTCCCTCCGCTGACAGGTCAGACCCACCAACTATATCTTCGCACGCAAGGAGGTCCACCTTATTGCGCACAAAGAAATGAATACCCCCTGCCAGCTGGGACCCACCGTAGTGGGAGGCTGACTTGTGGGCCTACTAAGTTGATGGGGACAGAGGGCTTTGTCAACTTAGTCAACATATGAACGATTCTAGCTCCAATGACCGTACGATGTCCATCCAACGGCCGTAGCGCTTCTTCAACCTTTGGTCTTTTTGCTCCAGCCGCCCAAACCAGCATCGGTCGTGCCGCCTGCTCCTGCCTCCTGTGGCCGGCTGTGATGCCGTGGAGGCCTCACCGCCCCCTACTACTCCCACCGCTGGCCAGGCCATCCCTCTACTCACCCACACCCCCTGTTATTCTGCGGCGATGGCAGCCTCACACCGTAGTCAAACCAGTGAACCCTCGTACTCCTCTCCGCGTGGGCATCCACTGCCGCGTCTTCCCTAGCTCCATGTCGTCCCCTTCCTAGGCCTTGCCGTCATCCACCGCCTTGGTGCTCTCGGTGCGGCGTGGTCAATGTGGTCAACGACTGACTTCCATCGGAAGAGTACTATACGTGGAGAGGCTGACAGCTGGGTCCACGGCAGCCGCAAGGAAGTGCCTCCTTATTATGCGCAAAATAATTATTCCTGCACCTGACAGCGGGGACCCACCGGATGGGCCACCGTATTTTGTGAAAAAAACATTTCCCTCTTGACTGCTGGGACCCACCAGCTACATCTTCGCACACAAGGAAGTGCGTCTGGGCAAAAAACCGATTCGCCCCCTGACTGTTGGGACCCACCAGCTATATCTTCGCACGCAAGGAAGTGCCTGATAGTTGGACACACCTGGTCGAAGCATACGTAGTGTTGTCATTCTGGTCGCGAACGTGTACGTACATACTGGTCGATGTAGAGCGCGCACATGTCGTAGTAGAGGCGCGCATGTAGCATGTACACGTACGTACAGCGGCCAGTGTGCAAGAAAGAAAATACGGCCACGTACGTACATATGGGCGGGGTCTCGAACGCCTACTCGCGCATATGTACGGCTAGGGCTCGTGTACATGGTTGGGTCGGAATGGAGAAACTGGGTCGTCGTCGTGTTCATGGGGAGGCAACGGAATGCGTCGTGTTCATCAGGAGGCAATGGAACGCGTGGGAGCCAACCGGCTTGGACGGAATAGCTGATGGAAACGAGGCATGGCATACCGCAGAACGGAGGAAACGGCCTTGTGTTCGACCGGCCACGGTCGAAACGGGATCCTGTTCATTGGGAGGGGTCTAGCGTACCGCAAAATGGAGGAAACGGACTTGTGTTGGACGTCCTACGGTCGAAACGGGGTCCTGTTGATCGGGAGGGGTGTGGCGTACCGCAAAACGGAGGAAACGGACTTGTGTTGGAGCGCTACGGTCGAAACGGGGGTCCTATTCATCGGGAGGGGTGTGGCGTACCGCAAAACGGGACTCCACAGGATACTGTTCATCTCCACCTTCGACCCCCTCCAGCCCCCACGGGCTACTATTCATCCACCGTCGACCTGCTCCAGCCTCCACCTGCGACTGTTCATCCACGGGCTCCTATTCATCCAGCCTCCACCGCGCGCTACTCCACCGACTACTGTTCAACCAACCCTCTCCACGGGCTCCTGTTCAACCACCCCTCCATGGGCTGTTGTTCATCCAGCCCTCCACCATCTACTGTTCATCCAGCCCTCCATGGGGTCCTGTTCATCCAGCCCCAACCGGCTCGATCGATTGAGGTCCTGTTCATCTAGAGGCAACACCATGGCGTCCTGTTCATCCACCCCCACCGGGAACTGTTCATCCACCCCCCCCCTCCAACAACACTCACTATTCATCCAGAGGCAGCATCGATCGGCTTCAGTTAGCAGCAGTAGCGAAGGAATCGCTCGATCGGGTTTAGTTAACAGCCATCGATCGATCGCTCGGGTTCAGTAACACATAGCCTGTAGTGCAATCGCTCGGGTTCAGTTAGAGCCCAATGCCTTGCTCGGGTTTAGTTAGAGCCCAATGCCTCGCACCCACGCGTGTGTGTGTACGAGAGAAACGCACATCGCTCGGCCCCGACCACCCACCGTAACTGGGAAC
This sequence comes from Triticum aestivum, assembly GCF_018294505.1. Taxonomy (NCBI): domain Eukaryota; kingdom Viridiplantae; phylum Streptophyta; class Magnoliopsida; order Poales; family Poaceae; genus Triticum; species Triticum aestivum. Next base: position 69,363,281 of record NC_057794.1, on the reverse strand, counting down.
ACCCCGATATTTTCCTCACCCTCGCTTCTACCATGGTTTTTTCCATCATCGACGGTCCAAAGAATGACATGCAACTGCGTCTCCGGCCCGCCCAGGATGAAAAGTCCATTTTCTGTCATGATTTTTTGTCATCGAAGTAGGAGCCCACCACATCTATGATGATACCGGGTTTTGTCAAAATTATCGTCATAGAAGTGTCATAAGTATGTATCGGGGGAAACTGATCCACGAACACCTATGGGGCCGGCGGACCGGGCCCCTTTCGGTTCGGCGGGGGGCGGAGATCGCACGAAGAGCAGATCGAGGCGAAGCACACGAGCAGTTTACCCAGCTTCGGAGCTCTCCGAAGAGATAACACTCCTACTGCTGCTTGTTTGATTATCTTGTGCTCTTGCTCCAGAGATAGAGCCTAGTGTTTTTCTGGGTTCCGAACCAGTCGAACCTCGCGAACCGAACCCCCTCTACGTTGCGCATGGGCCTCCTTTTATACGCTAAAGGGGTCACCGACAGGTGGCAACGCAGAGAAGGGTACAAATGTAAAAGGTGAGGTGGTTGGTACAATTACTTGTACAGTGCATCCTACCTAACCCCGATGGCAGGGGACAAGGGCATTAAATGCCCGTCTGAGTCGCCCAAACAGTGCATAAAAGGACCGTTAGGGGCGCCACCGTTCGCCACGATGGCGATCTTGTCAGCTTCGCATGCCACTGCGCACCGCTGGCTGCACAACCTCCCGCCACGCGCACCTGGAGAGGCCCCCAGAGCGACACGTTGGTGGATGCGCTGGAGCGCGGGCACAGAGTGGCCGCCTGCCGCGGCAAGCGCCTTACCGCTGCTGTTATCTTGTCGGGTCCGGAAGCTTGTCGCTCACCGGGCCTCGAGGTACCTTGGTTGATCTTCCTGGCAAGCTCCTCTTGTCGGGGCCTTGTTGCCTTGCCGGAGCGCATGGCGCGTCGCGGCAAGTTCCTTAGAGTGCCTTGGTTGGCCTTCCCGGCAAGCTCCTCTTGTCGGGGCCTTGTCTCCTGAGCTTAAATACTTTGTTCTTGAATGGCTCCAAGGGAACCACGGGGGATCTTGGCGTCCGCCCGGCAAGCCTTGCCGCGGGGTGCTGCAACTGCCCGTGCACAAGTTTGGGGTACTAGGGTACCCCTATTCTAGTACACCAACAGGAGCCCCCGGGCCTGGGCCAGACACGGTTCCGAGCGCTATTGGGCCAGGCCCAAGACAGGGCACGGGCACACGCGGACTGGGCCACGCCGAATCTCGCTCCGTATCCACCGCGCTCTCCCCTAACGGCACGCGTTGAATGCGGCATCATGGGAGAGATCGTGGGTGGTTCTTTATTCGGAAGGGCGAAACATCCGCCCCGTCCCTCTTTATAAGCAGAGGAAACAGCGGCAGTTCGTTCCCCCTCGCTGGTTGCTACTACTCCATCTTCACGAACCTCCGCCGCTCCAAAGATGTCGGGGGAAACTGATCCACGAACACCTATGGGGCCGGCGGACCGGGCCCCTTTTGGTTCGGCGGGGGGCGGAGATCGCACGAAGAGCAGATCGAGGCAAAGCACACGAGCAGTTTACCCAGCTTCGGAGCTCTCCGGAGAGATAACACTCCTACTGCTGCTTGTTTGATTATCTTGTGCTCTTGCTCCAGAGATAGAGCGTAGTGTTTGTCTGGGTTCCGAACCAGTCGAACCTCGCGAACCGAACCCCCTCTACGTTGCGCATGGGCCTCCTTTTATACGCTAAAGGGGTTACCGACAGGTGGCAACGCAGAGAAGGGTACAAATGTAAAAAGTGAGGTGGTTGGTACAGTTACTTGTACAGTGCACCCTACCTAACCCTGACGGCAGGGGACAAGGGCATTAAATGCCCGTCTGAGTCGCCCAAATAGTGCAGAAAAGGACCGTTAGGGGCGCCACCGTTCGCCACGATGGCGATCTTGTCAGCTTGGCATGCCACTGCGCACCGCTGGCTGCACAGCCTCCCGCCACGCGCGCCTAGAGAGGCCCCCAGAGCAACACGTTGGTGGATGCGCTGGAGCGCGGGCACAGAGTGGCCGCCTGCCGCGGCAAGCGCCTTGCCGCTGCTGTTATCTTGTCGGGTCCGGAAGCTTGTCGCTCACCGGGCCTCGAGGTACCTTGGTTGGTCTTCCCGGCAAGCTCCTCTTGCCGGGGCCTTGTTGCCTTGCCGGAGCGCGTGGCACGTCGCGGCAAGTTCCTTGGAGTGCCTTGGTTGGCCTTCCCGGCAAGCTCCTCTTGCCGGGGCCTTGTCTCCTGAGCTTAAATACTTTGTTCTTGAATGGCTCCAAGGGAACCACGGGGGATCTTTGCGTCCGCCCGGCAAGCCTTGCCACGGGGTGCTGCAACTGCCCGTGCACAAGTTCGGGGTACTAGGGTACCCCTATTCTAGTACACCGACAGGAGCCCCCGGGCCTGGGCCAGACACGGTGCCGAGCGCTGTTGGGCCAGGCCCAAGACAGGACACGGGCACACGTGGACTGGGCCACGCCGAATCTCACTCCGTATCCACCGTGCTCTCCCCTAACGGCACGCGTTGAATGCGGCGTCGTGGGAGAGATCGTGGGTGGTTCTTTATTCGGAAGGGCGAAACGTCCGCCCTGTCCCTCTTTATAAGCAGAGGAAACAGGGGCAGTTCGTTCCCCCTCGCTGGTTGCTACTACTCCATCTTCACGAACCTCCGCCGCTCCCCCCTTCTTCTCGAAGCCGAGAGAGAAGCGCTCCGCCCCCCATTGCCACCAGCATCACCAACGCCGTCGACCTCCCCCACCACCTCCGCCATGGCTCCGAAAGCCGATAAGGGAAAGGGCGTGAAGTCGGCTGAGGCGCAGCGGCTCGCGGCGCTGCGGAAGGAGCGGGCGATCTTCTCCCCCTAGCTCGGCGTGAAGGAGCTGAGGGAGTACTTCTACCTCTTTTGGGCGACGGAGACGCGGGCGCATCCGCGCACGAGGGTACTCCCGGCCGCTGCTTCGGAGCTGGCTCCAAACGGGCACCCATTCTTCGCGCTGTTCTTCTATTGCGGGCTCTGCCCGCCCTTCTCAGAGTTCTTCTGTGATATCATGAACACTACGGCTTCCGCCTCCTTGATTTCACCCCCAACGCCATTCTGACCATGGCAGTTTTCGCACATTTGTGCGAAAACTTTGTCGGATTCCACCCCAATGTTGCCCTTTTCCGCCACTTCTTCATACCTCGAGTAGAGAGAGGAGAGCCGCTTGCCGGAGGGATCGCCTGGATCTCGAGAGTCGGCAAGAAGGAGGCGTACTTGGAGGGTGAGCTCCGCAGCAAGTGGGAGGAGTGGAGAGCGGAGTGGTGCTGGATCATCGAGGAGAATCCGCAGCCCTTCACCGCCGTGCGCCAAGCTCCAATAGTGCGCGGCAATGACTGGAGCAACGTGGCCCCGGAAGACGAGAGGCTGAAGATCGCCATTACTAGGATCCTTCGCCTCAGGCTTGCCGGGCTCACTATAGGCGCTGTGGGCGCAGATTTCCTCCGCCGTCGCATCGCCCCCCTGCAGGAGAGGGGGAGGCCCGCCTGGGAATTCAAGAACTCGGCGGACATCATGAGGCTGCGGCTGGGCCTCAACTACAACTTCACCGTCTTGGAGCTGGATGCAATGCTCCTGGAGTTGTTCAAACGCGATCCCCAGCACCCATTCACGCTGCCGAGGGGCGTCGTTCCATTGTGCAATAATTCTTCACTTGACCGGATCCGCGCCATGATGCCGTTGTGCGATTCACACGGAATCGTTCCAACTTGCCAAGAGCCTGCGGATGACGTCGTGCAAGCGTTCTTCGACAACTTGGAAGAAGTGCCGTGACACCACCGACGAGGTGCTGCAGCGCATCGCCACTAGGGCGGAAGAGGTTGCGGCCGCAGCTGCCGCGGGCGTGTTCGGGTTCACTGTGGAGGAGGCAGAGGCGGCAGAAGCGGCAAACCTCGCCGAGCGCGCGGAGTTCATTGGCGAGGAAGAGCCTGCCGGCTCTGAAGCTGAGCCGAGCGAGGCCAGCAAGGAAGAGCCCGAGCCTTCAGAAAGCTTGCCGCAGGCGGAGCCCCCGGCCCCGCCAAGAAGGCGTCTTCGCAGGGGCGCGGACGTAGCGGGGCGGCAGCCGGGTCAACAGCCGCCGAGCCGTGCGACATGCTCAACCGCGGCAAGCAATGTTGCCGCGGGAGCGCCTCACGCAGCAGCGGCAGCTGGAGCGGGATCTTCCCGGGCCACCGCCACCGCCCCTGCCAAGCGGGCAAGGGATCCTACTCCTCCGCCTCGCCGCACCGGAGGGGAGCCGGACTTCGATCTTTCCGCGCTCAGCTCCGACGAGGAGGAAGAAGAGTAAGTTTCTTTGGTGCTCTTGTAGTTCTTCAATCTTGTTGTTTTTATCTTGTATCTGACTTGCTTCAATCTGGACTCCTTTCTTTTCAGGACGCTGGCCCAGAGAGCGGCGAAGAGGGCCAAGGCCGCGGTGATTGTCATCGAAGATGACCCCACCGTGCCAGCAGGGGGTGAGTCCGAGACCACCTTGACGGACCCGGCAACCACTCCTCAAAGCAGCCCCCAGCGCAACCCCCAGCGTAAGTTCATAGTTAGCTTTCCGCTGACAGGCGCTCATGAGTGCTTTTTCCTTTGTTGATATCTTGATTGTTAATTTGCGTAGGAGCAGAGCAGCCATATCAGGAGCGCCCGGAAGCTGGTCCCGAAGTGCCATCTGCTTCGACTACGCCGCCAAGGGAGGAGTTCCTAGTAAGGGAGCGCTCTCTGGCAAGGGGCAGCACCGTCGATCCTGCGGCGGCCGAGGCCGCAACTGCAGATCTTGGCACAGGTAATTCACTTGTCCAAAAACTTTCCCTTGGGTTCTTCTTCTTCTGATTTTCTTCTCTTGGATTTTTGATTGATTTTTCTCCCTTCTTCGTTCTTCAGACCCATCTGCTGCTGAGCCAATGGAGACAGAGGGCGCCGGCGAGGAAGGCGCGCATGGCAGCACTGACGATGCCACCGCCAATGAAGAAGGGGCCGGTGCTGATGAGACCGCCGGCGAGGAGGCCGCCAAGGCTGCCGCAGAAGCCGGCGAGGGGTCGGGCGATCGCACTGATGACCCTGAGGCCGCAGGAGCGCCAGGCGCTGCGCCGACCGCCGATCCCTCTGCCGCTGCTGCGGGGCCGGGCTCCGAGGAGCCCCAGCCCGGCGCCTACTTGAAGGCCGGCGACGATATCTTCATCAAGCTACCCTGGGCGTCAAGCTCTAGGGCGCCGGTCGAGGGGGAAACTTTCAATGAGGAAGTGCTCGCCTCCGCTGGACTGTCGTTGGTCGACGCGCCCAGCAGCAGCAGTGGCGAGCTTAAGGAGGAGCAGCTGCTGCGGAAGCTGCTGTCACTACCGCGCCCGGCAAGCCAAGCTGGCTTCCCGGGAAGCGCTTGTCACGAAGGCGGGAGTTGATATGGAGAAGCGCGCGGAGGAGCTCCGGGGCCACAATCAAGAAGCTCTCCGGTCCCTGGCACAGGAGCAGGAGCGACTCGCCGAGGAGCGCACGGCCTTCCTTCTTGAGAAGGCCGAAGCTGAGGAGGAACAAAGGCTGGCCGCCGAGAAGCAATCCGCGCGAGAAGGCGAATTGGTGCAGCGGAAGGCCAACCTCGACAGCTATGAGGAGAAGCTCGCCGAGCGTGAGCAAGCACTTGGCGGGGAGCTCAAGGAAGCAAAGTACGCTGCCGCAATCGCAGAGGCCGCCAAGAAAGAGCTGGAGGAGAAGGTGGCGCAGCTGGAGGCCAACATTGGGAAGAGCAGCAAGGAGCTTGCCGCGCTCAAGCGTGAGCGTGAGAAGGATGCTGCCGCCCACGGTGAGCTGCAAGGTCTTCTCGCTGAGAGGGGCAAGGAGCTCAGCACCGCCAAGGATTCCAATGCAGACCTGGAGTTGAAGCTGGCCACGCTGACGCAGACGCTGGAGGCCGCCAAGGAGCGGGAGAAGACCTTGTCGGAGAAGGTCAAGGCTGACACGGCGCTGCTGGAGAGCATCACAGTTACCCAGAACTCATTCAGAGATACTGTGGAGCACTGGACTGAGGGTCTGGTGAATATTGCCGCAGTCATCGACGAGGAGCTGGCGCAGTTGGGGATGGAGGACTTTGGGTATCCCTTCGACGAGAATCTCCAACCCAGCGCCAAGCTCAGCCTGTTCTTCAAGGGTGTGGCGACGGCACTCCAGCGGCTCCGGGAGAGGATCCCAAAGTAGCTGGCCGACGAGTCGCGCAAAATCTGCGCCGGAGTTCTCCATAAGGTGCTGATGAAGGTGGCCTTCCGCAATCCAGGCCTCAGCTTCACCAACGTCCTCAAGTCCTTGCCGCCAGACGCCGATCGGGACGCATTCAAGGCCCTTGTCGCACCCATTGTGGACAAGGTGAGCGAGATCAAGAGGGTTGAGGGCAATCGCGTAGACTAGGCCGCTCATTTCTTCTTTTCCCTTGTCGCTGCTAATCATGTTATGAAAACAGTCTGTTAGAGCTGCGACAAGTTATCTTGTAATATAACTTTATTTCTGTTATCAATTGCTATGTTATTTCCTCTACTAGATTCCTTCCTTTGTATGTTTTTACCCTACGCTTCTAGGGAACTTGTCAGCGCAGGCGCCCGAGCCGCGAGCGCTGAGTGCGGAACATCAGCAGCCTGCTGGCGGCGCTGCTTCCGACAAGAAACCTTGTCGCGACTAGATGCAGCACACTTAAGTTGTTGAGCGGACTCGAAACAAAGTAAGGGCGCAACTAGCCACGAGTTGGTTCCTCCGCGCACAGGTTTTCCATACAAAGCAGGGTCGTTCGAGGAAGATAACTCAAAAATTTAAAAACTGATTGCTCAAACTTTGGCAACTTAGCTTTTCTGTCGTTTGCTTCCCAGCAAGGCAAAACTTTGCTTGAACGACGCCTGGTCCATACCATAATCTTCTCCTTCCCCCCGGCAAACTTGTGTGCGAGGGAACCTTCTTTTCCTTTGTTTGAGAAAAACAAGAAAGAAGAGAAAATAATGATATGGAGCCCTTCGGCTCGTTAGTGCTTACCGGATGTAAGTGCTGCACAAAGTGTCAGATAATGCATGCAAGAAAGAAACTAATGCATGAAATGGACAAGTTGTGCGGAGCACATGGGGTTTTACTTATGCACGGGATCTGCGCCCGGCTTTGTACAAAGGATTACATGCAACAGCGGCAAGACTTGTACAAAAGGTGGTTGCCGGAACGGGTTCCGGCAACCGCGCCCGACGGGAAGAACTTACGAAGATGTTCTATGTTCCAGGAGTTGCTCACCGGAATGCCATCTTCGGTCTCAAGGCGGACAGCGCCGGGCCTTGTGACTCGTTTCACCCGATAAGGGCCTTCCCACTTCGGCGTCAACTTGTTGGAATTCTTGGCGGACTGAATGCGCCGAAGAACAAGGTCGCCTTCCTCGAAGCTTCTGGCCTTAACTTTGCGGCTATGGTAGCGGCGCAAAGCTTGCTGGTATCGAGCAGCTCGTACAGCAGCCTGAAGACGATCTTCCTCAAGGAGCAGCGCGTCGTCTTGTCGCAGGTGTTCTTGCTCAAGCTCATCATAAGCGAGCACTCGAGGCGATCCATATACGAGTTCCGTGGGGAGAACTGCCTCTTCTCGATAGACTAGAGCAAAAGGCGTCTGGCCAGTGGCTCGATTTGGCATCGTTCTGATCGACCAAAGAACCACCGGCAGCTCCTCGATCCAGTTTCTTCCGCACTTGCGCAGCCTGTCGAAAGTTCTGGTCTTGAGCCCGCGCAGCACTTCAGCATTTGCCCTCTCTGCTTGACCGTTGCTTCTCGGATGAGCAACAGAAGCGAAGCATACCTTGGCGCCAAGGTCTTGGACGTACTGCATGAAGGTGCGGCTCGTGAATTGCGTGCCATTGTTGGTGATGATCCTGTTAGGGATCCCGAAATGGCAAACAATTGACCTGAAGAACTTGACTGCTGACTATGCTGTCACCTTCCTCACTGGCTGCACTTCCGGCCACTTTGTGAACTTGTCGATTGCGACGTACAAGTACTCAAAGCCCCCGACAGCTCGGGGGAAAGGGCCGAGGATATCGAGCCCCCAGACCAAAAATGGCCAGGATAAAGGGATCGTCTGGAGAGCTTGAGCTGGCTGGTGTATCTGTTTGGAGTGGAACTGGCACGCTTCACACTTGGTTACTTGTGCAGTTGCATCCTGGAGGGCTGTCGGCCAAAAGAAACCTTGCTGGAAAGCTTTGCCGGCAAGTGCTCTTGCGCTAATGTGGTGGCCACATATGCCTCCATGTATCTCTGCCAACAGCTTTTGTCCATCTTCCTGGCAAATACACTTCAATTTCACACCGTTGAGTCTTCTTCTGTTCAGTATGCTATCGACAAACTGGTACATACTTGACTGCCGGGCTACTTTTTCCGCTTCTTCTTGCTCTTCGGGAAGTTCTCCTGTCTGAAGGAAATGGACAATCTGCTGTGCCCATGCTGGAGCTTGTGGCTCAACAACAAGGACTAAAGGCACATCTGCTGCTGCGGGAACATCCGCTTCTACGGCAAGGACTTGCGGCCCTGCCGGAGCTTGATGTTCCCCGACAAGCTTGCCGGAGCAAAACTTGTCGGGAGCGTCTGCTTCAACGGAACAAACCATAAGGCTTGCCGGAGCAGACTGCCCCTCAGCATCATTGGTGTTGATCTTGGGGACTTTCTTAGCGGCGGCTTCGGGGAGCTCTGCCAGAAAGTAGTCACCAGAAACCAACTTCCTCTTCTTGCTTTGTCCAGTTGATGGTGTTACGAATGGTTGAGTCAACTTGAGCACAAAGATCCCTAGTTCCACAGGTAACTTTAGTGCGGTGCACTTTGACAGGCCATCAGCAATGTCATTCTGAGCTCTTGGGATATGCTCCATCTGTAGGCCGTCAAAGTGCTCTTCTAGCTTCCTCACTTCATCGACATATGCTTCCATCAATGGACTCTGGTAGTTCTTCTTAACTTGGCGGACGACAAGCTGTGAGTCACCCCTGACAATGAGCTTCTTGATCCCCAGGTCTGCTGCGATTCTAAGACCGGCAAGCAATCCTTCATACTCTGCAGTATTGTTGGTTGCTTGCTCCTTGGGAAGTGCATCTGGACTACGTACTTGAGGTGCTCTCCGGTGGGCGCGACAAGCAGCACGCCCGCACCGACGCCTTGCAGCGAGAAGGCACCATCAAAGTACATCAGCCACTCTTTGCTTGCCTCTTTGACGGGGATGCTCGTCTCTGGAATTTCTTCATCTGGTGTTGGCGTCCATTCTGCTATGAACTCTGCCAATGCTCTGCTTTGGATAGTTGAAGTGCTCTCAAACTTGAGGCCAAAGCTTGACAATTCCAGCGCCCACTCGACAATCCTTCCTGTCGCTTCTGGATTTTGCAGTATCCTCTTCAGCGGAAAGCGAGTGACGACTGTGATCTCATGTGCTTGGAAGTAATGGCGCAGCTTTCTCGAGGCCATGAGGAGGCCGAAAAGCAACTTCTGCACACCAGAGTACCTTGATCTAGCCCCCTGTAGAAGGGAACTGACAAAGTAAACTGGACGCTGCACCATTCTCTTCTGCATCTTATCATGCTCCTGCGTAGATCCATCTCTGTCGGGACCAGAGCTTGTCGGCGAAGCCCCCTGCTTGTCGCTGGATGCATCTGCCGTGGTTGCTGGCTCATCATCTGCCTCCCTCTCCGCCACTAACGCAGCACTAACCACTTGATTGGTTGCCGCTATATACAGCAGCAACTTCTCTTGCGGCTTAGGTGCGACAAGTGTTGGAGTGGAGGACAGGTATCTCTTCAAGTCCTGCAGCGCAGCCTCCGCCTCCGGAGTCCATTTTATTGGACCTGCCTTTTTCAAAATTTTGAAAAATGGCAGGGCGTGCTCAGCAGATCTAGAGATAAACCTGCTGAGAGCAGCCACGCAACCGGCAAGCTTTCGTACATCCTTGACGCGCTTTGGTGCTTCGATCTGCTCAATGGCCTTGATCTTGTCGGGATTGGCTTCAATTCCCCGCTGAGACACGAAGAACCCGAGAAGCTTGCCGGAAGGGACTCCAAACACGCACTTCTCGGGGTTAAGCTTGAGGTTGATCTTGCGCAGATTTGCAAATGTCTCGCCTAAATCTTGAACCAGGGTCGCCCTGTTCTTGCTCTTGACCACTATGTCATCCATGTAGGCTTCCACATTTCTGTGCATCTGTGGCTCAAAAGCGTGGTGGACTACCCTTGCGAATGTTGAACCAGCATTCTTCAAACCGAAAGGCATCCGTACGAAGCAGTACGTGCCACACGGGGTGATAAATGCGGTTTTCTCTTCATCCTCTTCTGCCATGAAGATCTGATGGTATCCTGAGTATGCATCAAGAAATGAAAGCAAATCACATCCGGCTGTGGAGTCAACAATATGGTCAATGCGCGGCAAGGGAAATGGGTCTTTGGGACAAGCTTTATTAACATCAGTGAAGTTAATACAAAGCCTCCATTTCCCGTTAGCCTTGCGCACGACAACAGGATTGGCCAACCACGTGGGATGGAGCACTCCTCTGACAAGGTCTGCTGCTTCCAACTTCTTGATTTCTTCTGCGATGAATTCTTGGCGCTCCACTGCCTGTTTCCTGACTTTCTGCTTGACGGGCCGCGCATGAGGACAGACGGCAAGGTGGTGCTCAATTACTTTCCTGGGAACACCGGGGATATCAGACGGTTGCCATGCAAACACGTCAACATTCGCCCGCAGGAAAGCAACGAGCGCGCTTTCCTATTTGGGGTCAAGAGTGGCGCTGATGGTGAAGGTACCACCAGTGCCATCCTCCTTGGCGGACACCTTCTTGGTCTCAGGTGGAGCTGCCATTGCCTTCCTACACTTGCCGGTGGAGCTCGATGGTGCGTCCTCGACGGTAGCGCAGCACTCCGAAGAGGTGCGCTTGCCGGAGTGGGCATAAGAGCTCTTGCCGAACTTGGTCTTCTTCTTCCCCCCGGGAGCTTCAGCGGCAAGTGTCTTGCGTTCTGTTGTGGCTGCTGCTTCCCGGTAGGTCTTGTCGGCACAGATAAGAGCATCCTTCTTGTCGCCAGGGACAGAGATGACACTTATCGGGCCTGGCATTTTCAGTACGTTGTACGCATAGTGAGAGGCTGCCATGAACTTGGCGAGTGCCGGACGGCCAAGGATTCCATTGTAAGGTAATGGAAAGTCAGCAACATCAAACGTGACCCTCTCAGTCCTGAAGTTCAGCTCGCTGCCAAATGTTACCGGCAACGTGATCTTTCCCTTCGGCTTGCTCCTTCCCGGGTTGATTCCTTGAAATGTACCGGTCTCTTCGAGTTCGCTGTCAGGGATCTGGAGTTTCTGGAGCACCGCGGAGGAGATCAGGTTCAAGCCGGCCCCACCGTCAACTAGCATCTTAGTGACCTTGAGGTTGCGGATTGTTGGTGAAACCAACATCGGCAAGCACTCGACCGCAGTTATGCGATCAGGGTGGTCCTCAATATCAAAGATGATAGGCGTGCTGGACCATTTCAGAGGCTTGCGTGACTCGACGGGTGGTTCTGCTGCATTAACTTCCCACACCCACTGCTTGAGCTGACGGTGCGAGGTATGCAGAGAAGCACCACCGTCAATGCACAGGACCTCTGTGGCTTTCTGGAACTCCTGCTCATCAGTCTCCTCATCATCCATGTCTTCATCGTCGTCGTCATCTTCATCCTTGTCGCGGCCGCGAGGAGGTCTGTCTCCTTGCCGCTGCTTGGCCTTGCCGCGGCGTCCTCCTCGGCCGGGACGTTTTTTGCCGGATCCCCCAGCACCTTCCTGGGCCTTCTCCTTGTCGCGCCGCTCGTATTCGGCTTTCTGTTGCTCAACAAGCTGCTCGACTTTCTTGCAGCTCTAGAGATCATGGCCCTTGGTGCGGTGGATCTTGCAATACTGCTTGTTGGTGCTGTCCTGCTTGTCGGCGACCGCCACCTCCGCGGCAACCTCCTTGTCGGAGTCACCAGCTTTGGCTTTCTTGGCGCCACCACCGTTGCCGGACTGCTCAACAACTAGCACCTCTTTTCCTTTCCTCCTCCTGTTGTTCCGCCGCCGGTTTTTCCTTGCCGGGGCAGCATCTTCACTGTCAGATCCTCCCGCTCCTACATTCTCTCCAGGGAGTCTCCTCCCTTCCTCAGCACGTGCACACTTGTCGGCCAGTGCATATAACTCACTGACGTCCCTGATCTTGCACATCGCCATTTCCTCCCGCATCCTGCGGTTTCGCACGTTCTGATGGAACGTGCTGATCACCGCGGCAGGGTGGACGTCTGGGATGTTGTGCTGCACACTGCTGAATCTCTGAATGTACTTGCGCAGGGGCTCTCCTTCCTTCTGGGCGAGCAGATGAAGATCACTCTCCTGGCCATGAGGCTTGTGTCCGCCTGTGAAGGCGCCGACAAACTGATGGCACAGATCAGCCCAAGAGGATATGGAGTTGTCCGGCAAGTGCATGAGCCAGGATCTGACGTTGGGCTTGAGCACCAGCGGGAAGTAGTTGGCAAGGATCTTGTCATCCCGTCCCCCGGCAGCCTGCACCGCAATGGTGTAGATGCTGAGGAACTCTGACGGATGCGTCTTGCCGTCGTACTTCTCCGGTACGTCTGGCTTGAAGTTCTTCGTGCTGGGCCACTGGACTTGCCGCAGCTCACGAGTGAACGCAGGGAAACCTACTGCGTACGGCAGATCGCCTGGTTCCCCTGGCGCATGCATGTCAACAGAGGGCCTAGCGCGCTTGTCGGATTGACGTCGCGCTTCTCTTCGGTGCTCGATGCGAGTTCGAGCGTCTTCTTGTTGTCGATCATGAAGAACTTGGCGCTGATCGCGACGAGCTCGTGGATCCGACGATGCGGTGGAGTCGCTGTCGAGGTGGATCCGGCGAGTCGGCGATCTTGGCCTTCGGGGTGGTGATTGCATGGTAGTTGCACCTCCACCCGTTTCGTCGCCACCGGCTCGCGCCCGGCAACCCTGCCGCGGCGGCGACGCGCTCGGCCGCCGTGGAGTGTCGCCGTTGGCGTAGCCGATGAGACTCTGAATGGTGGCCCTCCATTCGTCAATCTTGTCCGACGTCGGAGGGTAATCTAGGAGCAGTTGAGCTCGCACCAAAGCTTCTGCTGGAGTGGTGGGTGGCAGTGGCGGACGGCGCGAGGAGCGGGACGTGCTCGGACTTCTAACTACGTTAGAAGGAGCAGTATCCCGTCCAGGCGACCATGCCCCACTCGTGCCAGCACGCTGGCGTGCATGCTGGTCTTGAGCGCCCCGAGATCCACCAGCTTGGTCTTGGCCTATCACGTGTATGGCACTGCGAGTGCCATGACACTGTTGGTCTTGCGCCTCCTGAGAGTGGCGCGGTACATGTACAGTCGCCGAGGTTTGTGCAGCCTTGTCCTTGGACCTGGCAGCATCATAAGCTTCGTCGACGTCCATTCTTCCGCCGGCGTCCATTCCACCACCCGTTTGCTCCAACGGTGGCGGAAGTGACGTGGACGGAGCTGCTGCTGCCGAAGTCTTCTTCTACGGTGGCATGTTGATGAAGGGAATGAAGATCTAGCCCGTGTGAATGCCGGATCAGGTTCACACAATCTCGACGCCCCCTACCTGGCGCGCCAAAGATGTCGGGGGAAACTGATCCACGAACACCTATGGGGCCGGCGGACCGGGCCCCTTTCGGTTCGGCGGGGGGCGGAGATCGCACGAAGAGCAGATCGAGGCGAAGCACACAAGCAGTTTACCCAGCTTCGGAGCTCTCCGAGAGATAACACTCCTACTGCTGCTTGTTTGATTATCTTGTGCTCTTGCTCCAGAGATAGAGCGTAGTGTTTTTCTGGGTTCCGAACCAGTCGAACCTCGTGAACCGAACCCCCTCTACGTTGCGCATGGGCCTCCTTTTATACGCTAAAGGGGTCACCGACAGGTGGCAACACAGAGAAGGGTACAAATGTAAAAAGTGAGGTGGTTGGTACAGTTACTTGTACAGTGCACCCTACCTAACCCTGACGGCAGGGGACAAGGGCATTAAATGCCCGTCTGAGTCGCCCAAACAGTGCAGAAAAGGACTGTTAGGGGCGCCACCGTTCGCCACGATGGCGATCTTGTCAGCTTCGCATGCCACTGCGCACCGCTGGCTGCACAACCTCCCGCCACGCGCGCCTGGAGAGGCCCCCAGAGCGACACGTTGGTGGATGCACTAGAGCGTGGGCACAGAGTGGCCGCCTGCCGTGGCAAGCGCCTTGCCACTGCTGTTATCTTGTCGGGTCCGGAAGCTTGTCGCTCACCGGGCCTCGAGGTACCTTGGTTGGTCTTCCCGGCAAGCTCCTCTTGCCGGGGCCTTGTTGCCTTGCCGGAGCGCGTGGCGCGTCGCGGCAAGTTCCTTGGAGTGCCTTGGTTGGCCTTCCCGGCAAGCTCCTCTTGCCGGGGCCTTGTCTCCTGAGCTTAAATACTTTGTTCTTGAATGGCTCCAAGGGAACCACGGGGGATCTTGGCGTCCGCCCGGCAAGCCTTGCCGCGGGGTGCTGCAACTACCCGTGCACAAGTTTGGGGTACTAGGGTACCCCTATTCTAGTACACCGACAGTATGACATAAATTTTTTTTGTTCGGCCCAAAATGTCACAGATGTGTCTTTTTTTATAGTGGTACTTGATGCAATTCAAAATGTGTGAAAGTCCACTCATAAATAGAAAATTTGTTGTGGAAAGGATTTTTCCATTTATCATGCTTAGCAATAAGTAGAAAGGTGTTGGTACAAGAGTTCAAATGTTTCGGAACGTACCAAAGTGCAAATGGTTCCACGTGAGTTTCGAAGATGTAGTCCATCCGTTGTGGAGGAGGAATTGTTGGCGTTTTCGAAGGATAAACGTCCATGATTTCCTACAGGACAATGGACAAGGAGCTAGAAAAAGAATACGAGTCATTAGTTCAAAAGGTGTTCTCAAAGGGATGCACCGATGGGTTCACACACTTTTTCCTCAACACGGATTTGGTGGTTAAAAGGACTATGTCCTTGTTGGTCCTCACTATGGTATTCGGCTTGTGGTGATCACTCACTTTTTTATGGTTCGTCTCTCATGAGGCTCTCCATTCTTGTAGGAAACCTGATGTTTGTCGCCGATGTCGGGGAACATAACACTATTCGAAAAATTTCCTACATGTCACCAAGATTAATCTAGGAGATGCTAGCAGTGAGAGAGAGGGAGTACATCTTCATACCCTTGAAGATCGTTAAGCAGAAGTGATGCAAGAACGCGGTTGGTGGAGTCCTACACGCAGCGGTTCAGATCGCGGTCAATTCCGATCTAAGTGCCGAACAACGGCGCCTCTGCGTTGAACACACGAACAGCCCTGGGACGTCTCCTCCTTCTTGATCCACCAAGGGGAGAGAAGAAGTTGAGGGAGAACTCCGACAACATGACGG